>NC_051441.1:6314356-6335513 GCF_001649575.2 Kryptolebias marmoratus | reverse complement strand
AAACGAAATAAACATTTGAAATATATGAGTTTGTATGTAATGTATGAATATAATATACAAGTTTCACTTTTTAAATGGAATTACTGAAATCAATCTACTTTTTCATGATATTCTAATTTTATGACCAGCACCTGTATTTATCACCCTTCGCTGAAGGAAAAGGCAGCAATGTTTTTGCCCATGTTTTTGTCTGTGTGCGCATTTATTTGTTTGTATTGTTATCAAGAAATCTCATAAGCCACTGCACTATTTAAAAAAGAAAAAGTACCCATTTTGCGTTTCTAAGTTTTATATTTTTCTGTACAGTTGTTAGCTATTTTGACAAATACTGGCTAAACAATTCAGGAACACCAAAAAGTATTTTTGGTTCTAATCAAACTGTTTCGTCTGCTCCTATTTCTGTGCCTGTTATCATGATCTCTGCCTCAGACACCTTTTTATTCAGCCCTTAACTTTTTGTCCCAGTCTTTGCACTGGGTCACGCTGCTTTATTCACTGCTGTTTAATCATCCGCGCTCCATCTTGTTACGATCTGTTCTGCAGTGTGTGTCAGACTAATTGTGAGGAAATTGAGAAAGAGACTTGGACAAGTCTTTATAGGCAAATGTTAACTGGCTATAAGGTAGAAACATGTTAAACAATTTGTTAGACCATGACCAGTCACTTAAAATGCCTCCTTAAACTTGTGGTCTATAAAAGAAAACTGTTACTGCTTCTGTTTCCTTTCCTTCCTCCTTGAATTTATAGGTGTGCTATGTCAAGGAGTTAATTTAAGCAAAATCAGGTATTTGAAAGGTTCTTCTTCTTCTTCTTTCCAAATAAATTCATTCTGTAATCAAAAGTCTAGCAGTTCTGGATGGAATGAAAATCCCCCATTGCCTTTCATGCCAGAGTTTTACACTAAGATGATCCTATGTTAAAAATGAACAGACTTGCAGTCGTTTTGGACAAACCTTGAAAATAACGTTATGTGCAATCTTATGCAATATTGTGAGATGTCACACTTAAAGTATGTGTTGTGAATGATTCTTAGCTACTACCACATTAAAGTTTTGGCCAATATCTGTAAAATTTACTGAGTTTTAGCTGTTATTATGCTGGCCAATGTCAATTAGCTGCGGCATTTGTCTTGAAATGGAATGACTCCAAAACTTAATCAGTTGTAGATGTATTGTACACATTCAATGATTACTTTCTAAGAGGTTAAATAAATACATTCAGTGGTTCATGGGATACTTTGCAAACAGACAAACAGGACTGACTCCAAAAGCTGAACAATGAGTATCACTTAGAGTATGTATTGTGAATGACTTTAAACTACTACAACACCACAGCTTAGTAATATGTATGTTTAAAATCAACTGAGTTGTAGCCATTTTTCTGTTTGCTAAAGTTAATAAGCTGTACGTTCAACTTGAACTGGATTGAGCCAAAAGTTACATAAATGTAGATGTATATGTATGGATTATTTCCTGAAAGTTTTATTAAAATCTGCTAAATGGTTTTTGAGATATTTAGCTAACAGACAGAGTTACCTGCAAACACAGCAGATCTTGTGTTAGTGATTAGCACATCTGTAGTGGTTTGTTATGAGCTACCATCACACATCATTTTAGGTCAATAGCTGTAAAATTAACTGAGTTAAAGCCAATTAAGTGTTTTCTAAGGTCAGTTAGCGGTGGCAGCCATCTTGGATTAGGTTGGCTCCATAAGTTAATCAGTTGTGTTATATTGAAACTAAATATTTCACTGTAATTCTACAGTATTAATGGAAGTAGTGTCTAACTCTGTCATGCAGAAGCATCTAATTTTGAGTGCGGGAAAATAACTCCCATCTTTTGAAGCTGTTGAAGTGGATTGGTCCAATCGTTCAGGCTTAGTGGCACCAGCAGGAATCTTTTATGGTTATCAATGAGCAGCAGCCCTGCCCCAGAGCTCAGAGGGAACATAGGCTACTTTACTTGTTGCTGTATAATTTTACAGGATTTCAAACCTCTATATGTTAAGCTACGACCTGCACACTGAGATAACATGTTTGCCTTCAGAAGCTCGTTCGGGTTTGACGACAGCGCGGTGGGTTGATGCAGCTCAGGAGGAAGGAAGGACTGAAGTAGAAAAAAGAACTCAGCAAACCATCACAAGAATGTATGCGTGTTTTTTAAGGCCTTGACAGATGTGCTGCATCTTCCTGGGTGCTGGGGCATTATTCAATCACAGGTTTAAGCACAGTACATCTCTGCATGTCCTATCTCCCCCTGAGCGCCTTCAATACTTTACAATGATGGACGTGTGTCAGGTGATGAGAAAACAGTCAAGTGACTTACACCAATCATTTGCTGCACGGCATCTACGCAGTTCATGTAAAAGGTGAGATCTACTGAGGTAAAAGTGTTGCTCAGTTTTCTTGGAAAGGCCAGACCTCTTCCCACAGATCAGCTGTTAAACTCACTGAGCTGAAAATCAGTTCTCTTCTTCCTTGAAGAAGCTGCGGCGCGTGTCTGGCTGGTGTGAAAATATTCCATTTTTTGACCGAGCCATTCTTGCACAATATTCCTCTGGGTGTGCTTCAAGTTTGGAGAGTGTTTTGTGTTCCGCTGGTTTCTGGTGAAGGCCTGAGTGTTTTTGGCAATTTGTGCCGTCATTCAGCACAATCGCACACACACCGCAGCATAGCAGATGTTTTATCTGAGGCTGCGTTGGCCGATGAGGGGCCAACAACTGTTGCTTTTTAACTGTCATGTTGCACAAGTGTGGACATAATGACAACACAGTGCTGTAGGCTTTTTACTGGACACACTATCATTTCTTTCAAGCCTTTTATCAGAAATGGATAGCAATTGAAAAAACTGGCTAATAACTATATTTGTAAAATAAGTATATATTCACAATGTTTTTTTTTTTGTTTTAGATTATGGACTTTTGAGCAAGGACATAAAAACAGGCAAAAATGTTATCTTCTGCCATTAAGTATTGATTGGCAGCTGGCAATAATGAATTATACATTATCTTGGGAACTGAGTCACAGAAAAAAATATAAGGCATCATGTAAGGGTTCCATACTTTTTAAAATTTACACACAGAATAAATTCTGCAGTCTAAATGGAAAACTGCAGAATGACTGTTTTTTTATGTCCCAATAAACTTTAATTAGTTTTAAATTAGTTGATAGCAACAGAATTTGTTTCTTATTTCTTTTCCCCAACTGACTTTGTTTACATCTGTTGTGTTATTACAGACATAATGCAACTTTTCATAATAAATTAACTTGGGTAAAAACAGATTAATTAAAAATAAATAACCAGGCTACACAAATTAGATTAGCAGGTATAACAGTGATTGCAAGAAATAAAACTAATAACATTGCAATACTTTTACAATATATTAGTATTTGCCTTGAAAACTGATGTGCAAAAGTTAGAAAAAGCTGACAAATGACAACAAAAGTAAAGGGGAAATTACCTTTTTTTATTTTTTTACAGTTTGTGCTTCCTTAGAGCTAATTTTCCCTCATGATATTGTGTTTTACGGCGTCATCCATGTGTAATTGTCAGAACCATTATGTGAAGCTAATAACAATTATCCTCAGTGTTTAAAAGGACATTCAGGACTCCTCTCTGATTCAGTTGGTAAATTTAAGGCTGACTCACTGATTGCACAAATGCAGCATCATGTAGTGAATGCTACAAAATGTCATTATGGAAGTAACTCTCTTGTGAAAGGGAGACTTTTGCTGGCTTTGCAACATTTTGTGTGTTTTTTTTATTTATTTATTCCAACAGGCTGATTAAAGGTTGCCATGGTGATGAAACTAAAGAAAACTGTAACTTTAGCTCTGTGATTGGACTGAAGCCTTTAAAAGGTACTCTGACACATAGTTCTGCATCACTGTAATCTGCATATCTGCTCAGTCAAAGAAAGTCAAGCCTCTGTGGACTCCTTGAAAATAACACTTTGCAACGGTTTGTGTGGTGAAGAGCAATTATTGAGGCCTCTGCCCCAACACCAGTGCTGTAACCTAATTAGCTTTAAATATAGTTTTGAGCAACTCGCCTTGTTTTAACCCCCGTGTCATAGCTCACCAGGGTGTACATTTCAATATATCTGAATTGAGTTTTAACCTTAAGTAATGCCAAAAAAACAGAGACGAACAATCCAACACATCCTAGCTATGTTTGGAAGCTGAGTCCCCACCTCTCCATCTGTTGATCAGGAGATCCACAATTCTTTCTGTTAAACAAACCCTGGTTAGTACATTCAGACCATTCTCACTCTTCTCCATTTTAAGCTATTTTGCATCCATGACAGTTTTCCAACCAAACTAGTTATAAGAAAATCTTAGAAAAGAGAGTTTATGGTTCATATTACTACATCAACTGTCCTCTTATGCAAGTTGGTGCATACTGTCTTGGTTGTTTAATAAGCAAAAATTAAAGATGTAACATTCCTTGAAGAAGTGCATATCACCCACCACCTTTCATGAGTTTGTGATTTTATGCTTAGAAATGGCAGAGTTGTAGCTGTTTTAAATAAACTAGTTAATGTATCTTTTGCATTCTGCTAGTGCTCAAAATTTGTGTTGTGGATCAGTCTCAGCTCTCAGCTTCTACCACACCAAATTTTAGATTATTACCTGCAACATGGATTGAGGTGTATATACAGTATATCTAGCCATTTTTGTGACCAAAAGTCAGTTGGTTGTAGAGGTACACCAAATGATTACTTTTTGCATGTTTTATTAATATTTGCCCAGTGGTTCATGAGTATTTTGACAGACAGAGACACAAACATGTGCAAAAACATCATCCTTTTGGCAGCCTGGAGATAATAATGGCTGTGTTGTAAATAACCAACTAGAGATGTTTTGAGGTGACTTTTTTTAGTTTGTGCTCATGCTCATTTTTACTGTGATTCTGTACAATAAAAACTTCAATCAAACACCAAAGAGTGCAGCGTATATTGCATATGCATGCAGGTTTCCATACGCCTCCATGTTTTATATGTCACATAACTCGGTTGATGAATGTGCAGTAAAATCTACATTCTATTGTAGATGTATTTCAGTCCTGCTGAAGCCTTTTAGATTAGAGGGTTCAGGACATTTTGGCAAACATTTTCTCCCAGTAAAACAATGATGTGAGGCTTTTAGCTGACTGCGCTGTAGCCAGATAGAATGACATATGGCAGGCAGAGGGATGTGCAGCAAATCACACTTAGGTGAGCGCAATCTCTGCTTTGACTTTCATGTTTCATAAATGATGCAGCGCAGGCAAAGGAAAACATCTGGATTATCCAGGAGGGACGGCGCATACCTTTTAAACTCCACTTTTAAGTGCACTTAAAAATAGGAGAACATTCTTGTAGACCGTCGGTGAACACAGAAGAGGGTTCTCTTCGAGCATTTAGTAGAGTAGGTCGCACACACCACTTGACTTGTTTAACTTTGACCTGAAAACACAAATCTATTTTAAAACACCACATAAATCCACAACAAGCAGGTTTAGAAGAGCCAACCGGGGACAGAGCAGTCAAGTCCGTGCAGGAGGTTAAAGTTCAAGCGGACAGTCGATAAAGCCATACTTATTTAAGAAGGCTTTTCTTACTTAAACTTTACTGAGTGATTTGTTTAAAATAATGAGTGAAACATTTGTGAACAGACAGCATTAATATTAAAAGATTATTAATAATAATGAGTTTAGCACAGAACTACAGTATGAGACACAGATAGAGGCTCAGGTGTTACAGAGGTGAAACATTCAGTGTTAAGATTTCACTTGTTACAAATTAAGCAAAGGTGTAATCACAACTGAAAGTTATAATTACAATAAGTTACCTTCTGGGCCACCATTGCCTGGAAAGGAATGCTTCTGAGTGTACTAGATAATTTAAATTCTACTAAAACAAGTGTGATAAACACACATTTAGAACATTAAAGGCCTAGCATTCCTTGAAGGAATGCAGAGTTTTAGACTAAGATCGTTATATGTTATAGCCGCATTGATCAGACCTTGAAAGTAACGATGTTCTCAGTCTCATGCAATATCGCAACATGTCGGACTGAAAGTATGTATTATGAATCAGTCTCAGCTACTACCGCATGAAGTTTAAACTCAATTTTTGTCAAACTGGCTGTGTTATCACCATTTTTGTGGTTTGAAGGTTGGTGTGCTAAGAAAGTCTTTTTGAATAACTCAGAAAGTTATTCACTTGTAGTTTTACATCTATTGATTGTTTTCTGAGAGTTTCATTAAAAGTGTCCAGTGCTTCATGGGATGTTTTGGTAATAAACAGACACACACACAGAGGTGGGTAATAATTAAAAACTGTATGATAGAGCACTCCACAGGTAGAATTTACTGCCATTTCTATAGACATCCTCTGTGCATGAGAGAATTTAGCTCTGTATATCTTAATATGCTCTAAACAAACAAAAAAAATATGAATCAAGTTGACCTTTTCAAGCCCTTGTCAGGCCCTACTCAAATTTACCAAAATAATGTCCTGCATTTTAAAGTAAGGTGTTGCATGCACTGACACTGTTGCACAGGAAGCAAGTTAAATGACTAAAGCAGAGGGAAAAGGAGGAAGAGAGGAAAAAAATGAGAGAAGGAAAGCAAATTAAGCCTTTTCTGACTGCAGCAGCCAGTGGGCTTTTGTGTGAAAAGATAAGCTTTGCTAATGGGGTGTTCAGGAGGATGTTTCATTTGTTATCATATATTACTAATGTGGCTGTGGAGTAATATCTAGTGGTTGCACCATTCATACAACCTTGAGAGCTTTACACTAGTGAGGCTTCCAAAACTGTTAACCCTGATAGATGTTACCGGACAGTTTCAGAACTATCTGCTGGAGACTATTGGATTAATATGGTTTAGGCAAGATTAGTCCAGCAGTTATGAACAAATCACCAAGAAAATACTGACAGTGGTATGAGAACTGATAACATTTTGTTGGTTTACCACAACCCAGCACAAAGATAATATCTAAAATCACAATGCAAAAATATGTTTTGAAAAAAGCCTCTAATTTTGAAAAAAAAAAGGAATTAAGAAAGAATGAGCTCTATTTAATGCAAAAGGAAGAATTCTGTCGAATGCCAACAAACACTGACAGATATGACAAAACTGTCCCACTTTGTTGACTATCATAGTAAGTTTTACTAAAGGAGTAACGTAAATTTTATGTAAAACATTGACTGACTATGCTGTATGTGGCTAGAATTTATCCATACTTCTGTCATTCACCTTTTATGCACTGTGATAGTTTGTTGTTGTGTTTTGCAGTTTATTCTTCACCTTTATACCATCAATCTACCGGGACTGCAGATGAAAATTAGCCCATACAGGAAAATCTGGCACATTTACTTGATAGATTGAAGCGCTCATGTTGATTAATGTACACTGTCCTTTTTTAAATATATAAATACATGAAATATCAACAAAAAGGAGAGTGAGCATATGTTGTTTTCCACAGAAGCATATATTAAGTTCAGCTATTTGCAGTGTGTTTTTCATCCTTTTGTGCAGCAGGTGGAATATGGCAAATACCAGTGTATAAACACAGCTGAGTGCAAGGCCTCTCACTGATGCTGCATGTTGTATTTTATTATTCCTGCAAAGGCTGGCCATCAAGCAGGGTAAATCAAAGCACAGTTGTAAAATATATATATATTTTACTTAACCAAAAACTGGCAGATGCCAAACTCTTTGTCAACAAATCTGTCTTATGGTGCAAATAAATTTCAGATGGTGCGTAATTTAGGTTTCCATTATTTTCTACTAACCATGATAAAGGCGTGCCACTAAACATCTTACTTCTGTTCCCCTTTTTTTCACTTCCACTCAACTTCTATTAGATGTTAAACCCTCTTGAGGGAAAACAAGATCAAGAAGAGATGAGCGATAGAGGCAATGGGGGGAGAAATGGGCCCACCTCTGTGCCTCAGAATTACTAATGAGACATTAGCCCCGGTGTATATGCAGCTGTCAGAGAGCCGAAGTAACAAAGGAATTGATTGAGAATGATAGATCTTACTGCTGTGGTCTAACCCATAGAAGGAAATTAATGAAGGGATCATAGAATACATTGCTTTACTATGACTGAATCCCATTCCACCCCACCCCATCTCTTATCCCTACCCCTACATTTTGGGTGAAGGAGTAGGACTTTTATTCAGGGGTGCACTTGAGCAAAAAAGCTTGCCAATGCAAATACTTCATTTGTTACATTTATTTTACTGTCACAACAATCATTGTAAAGTTCCGTTTGGTATTACAATGGATCAGAAAACGTGTCAGTTATCCATACCAAGCATTAGTGGTCGTGAAAAAAGGGTCATGTCTCTTCATCAAAACATTTTTTGGCCACAACAACCTTTGTAATGTCTAGTTTGGTGTAGTTTCTGATGTCATTTTTTTCTTTGCAAACAAAGAAGACAACATCATACTCCAAAGTCTGTTGCAAAATGAATTATTTACCCAATTACACAACGTATTAGGGCATGTTGACGTTGCTCCTGTTACAAATAAATAAGAAAATAAAAACAAATAAAGGTGACAACTGATGGTCTCATATTCAATTCAGTTCAGTTCAGTTTGTTTTTATAGTGTCAATTCATAACAAAAGTCACATCAGTGTACTGTACAAAGACGTAACAAGTCCATATCATATATCCAATTCAGTTATAATGTTGTATAGTCAGTTCACTTTAATTATAATGTTAGCCAGTCAGGATCAGTAAATTACAAAAGGCCCGTTTGTAAATTAAAACATTTAACTCAGATTACAAGCTTGTTCAAACAAACATGAATTTAACTAGCAATGATTATCTCAGATTTGAATAGTGTATGGATTTGTTTGGTACAAAACAGATGAGAGTGGCATCTGCATACCAAGAAAATTTTCATGTCAGTTAATATTTCTGAAAATGCAACTAAAGACTTAGGAAGACTATGGCGTACAGTGGTGTTAATATAGTCTTTAAGTAACATGCTAGAAATAGTGCCTTATGACATATTTATATTAGTCATATACATTTTGAATGAACTGATCTGAATTGAGAGCTACTCAGAATTCGATGCCTTAAATTCTGGGATGACTTAGATTCCTAGATAATTTAAGGCAGCTCTATTTTATTACTGCTTCTTCTTGAGTTATCTGCCATGATTATCTGCCTCTTGCTGCCTGTTGCTATATCAAACTTCAAAGTGCATTACTAGCCGCATTGAAACCTTTTAATGAATCAACACTGGCAAGACCCAGCAATATGAAGGCGCTGAATAATGCCTTTAGTGAGACACTTAGCATGTTACTGTAGCCACTCTTTCAGGCCTGATTGGAGGAAACAGGGGAACAGCTTATATAGCTGCAGTACTCACATTTATGACATTGGCCTAAATGCATTTGTTGTATTATTTTTAATTTGATTAATTTTCCATGTGGAAATTGACAGCCAAGTAATCATACGGTGAACCTTGCATAAGACTAGAACAATGTTACATAATATGCTTCATAAAAATGATTTCGTCCCATATGGTACTCAGTAAATTGAACCATGAAATGCAACACCCGTTCCACAGCAGATCTCTTACAGACAACAATACCCGTACAGGCATTTATCTCAAGTTACTTTCTACTCTTTGTATTATAGATGATGTTTGTCGATTTTCCCTTTTTAATAATTCAATTCATTCAAAGGAGCAAATTACGTTAATCATCCTTCATGTTGCAGTAAAAGCAAAGGTGCTAAAATGGCCTTTTGTTGTAGTCTGAAATGCCCAGTTTGATCAAAATACTTTTACATATATTGCCAATATTCTTGAAATAGAAAGGAAAAAGCAAACCTCTTCTAGGCCAGGGTTTGCTGAGTCATGACTATTTATCCTCCGAGCCAGTGACATTGGTGTCTTAGCTGCAGAGTAAAGGCAGCGCTTTGCACTGTGATTTATTGAGTGGGCCTACTGCAGTGGGAAGCGGGGAGAATAAAGTGCTCTCACCTGGAAAGTGAGGCTCACTGTGGTCTGAAGAGGCTTTTTTTTTTTTTTTTTTTCCCTGAGGTTTCGCTGCTCACATTACTGTAAAAAGAGCCAATGAGGTCTGAATGATTCCATATTCATGAGTGAATTAATGAACAGTTGCAGGAATTGTGTCTGCAGAGGCTATTTAATTCTCAACATTTATCAGTCTTGAATATATGAATGGACAAGAAAGAATAAAGCAGCAAGTTGGGATGCTGACCACTTGTTCTGTATAATGAATATAGAGGAAATGTGCTTTTTTGTGCAAGTCGCTGTAAACAGCTTGCACACACTCTGCATGCTGTGTCTTTCCAGCTTTGTGGCCCTGCAATATTCTGTGTTAACATATGTACAGTGCAGCCCCATGAGTCTGACAGTCTCTGTGCCCGCTGAGCTACGTGAATTGAACAGGGTGGGATAACTCCTGTGATTTTTCATGTCAGATCATGTCCCAGATATGCATCACCTTGGCAGTGAGGGTTTGGTGTGTTCTCCATCTCATGCTTGAATCTTTAACATATTTCAGGCACTCGAGCTCTACACAGCAAATCTTTCAACCCGGGCTGGTTCAGGCGTAATAATAAAGTTAAATAAGAGGATTTTTACGGCACTTTGTCATCTTGACAGCCTCTGCAAACAACTCGAAGACTTTAAAGGAGCTCACCGGAGATGCAGCAGTTTTGGGTTTTTACATCCCACAGTCTTCTAAGTCTCCTCTGATCCCATCAATTAAACTGCAAACCTCTCTTTAAGGCAGGATTACATCTTTTGTCCTTTGCACAGAAAGTCTTGCCTCTAGAGATGTCCACATAACCTGCTGGTGGCTTAGTCAAGATTAGCAGTTTGACATAACTGTGTCCAATTAAAATTTTACAGTACTTACTGTAGCACATACAGTACTTTCTATTGAAGAATATGAACTAAAATTCAATTTTCTTGAGATTAGAGGTAATAAATAAAGGTTTCAGTTTATTTAATTATTGCTGTTATGTTTTTCTTTTGTTCATTGTTAAAAATAGCCCGATTCATAAAATCTAAACATATTGAAAAATTACAACACAAATATATAATATGTATTTTATTTCCTTCTTTCTGTAAGCTGATTTGATGCCATAAATCTTGTTGGTTGTGTTGTTGGGCCCACTGGACATTTGCAGACAAAACAACCCACAAGAATAATGCAATAATCTTATCTTTGAACCAGCTTTTTTGTGTCATGGTGTCACATATTTAATAACATTCACTGATTCAAAAATTTAGTCAAATAACATGGTAGCACTTAGTATTTACGAGTACATCATTATTACACTCAGATACTTTGCAATTATAAATTTAGTTGTAATGCAAATTACCCAATGATTTGAATTTCAAAAATGAGACTGCATGGAATGCTGGTTTATGGTAATTAAAATTGGCATAAAAGTTTGTAGAAACACTTTCACGCCAGACAGCTAAATTAAAACTGATAAACAAAGGCCTACAAAAGTAGAAGTGGATGTCAGATGGTCACTATTTAAAAATACATTGTTTCTCATAGTGATCTGTTACCTTAGCATGTTTTCTTGTTTCCTTAAGGTAGCAAATCTGAGAGCTTTCCTCAGTTGCTTGTTCTTTTAAAGTTGCATTTTTCATTCTCTGCTGAAGTTACCTTGAGTTATTGTGATGTTTATTATGAGACTGAGCCATATTTCACTTGGCTCTGCTGGTTAATGTGCTTTGATGAGTCTGTGAAATATTGAGTGGCAATTGGTTGGACAAGAGAAAAGAGGAAGACAAGCTGCTATTTGCCACTTATCATGATTTAAGTGACAAGCACATGTCATCTTAGGTTTTAATTAATTTTAAAATTTGTAAATACATCTGTGGCTTCACATGTAGTGTTTAGCACTGTTGAGTCACAGCAAGAAGTGTCAGTTCAGATTTCTGTTCTGTCCTTGTGTGGAGTTTGGATGTTCTTCCTGTCTATGTGTGGGTTTTCTCCGATTTCCTCCCACGGTCCGAAAACGTACATGTTGGGTTAATTGGTGATTCTAAACTGACTTCAGGTGTGAGTGTGCATGGTTGTCTGTCTCATGCATCCCTGTGTTGGCCCTGCAGTGGACAAACAAACTGTCTGAGTGTTTCCCGCCTCTCGCTTGTGAACTGCTGGGATAGACTCCAGCTCCTCCACAAACCAGAGTACACATAGAATATGAGTGAGAGTTAATGAATAAATCTGTGTAAAATAAATTAAACTCAGATGCCAGTTTCCATCAAAAGCTTTTTTGTTTCAACTTGTTTTACAAGACATTGCACTTGTGTAAGCGAACTGCATAATTGTAGCATTTTATTAAAGAACTTCAGTATGCTGACTTAATTCATTTATTGCCCTTTAGGCTAAATTAAATTGAGATTTTACTTTATGGTTTTATCACACAAGCCCAGCTGAACTAAACTGCACAGTTTGATAAAAATGAAAACATATATTTGTACTGTTTTTTTTATTCAGGCCTTTTGATTTTCTATGCGATGAAATCAATTAGAGCTGCTGGTAAAAGCTCAAAGTGAAGCATCACATACATCACAAACTTCCTTCGCAAGCCTGTGAATCACAGCTTGACTTCAGATTTAATGATGGCACTGATGACAGGACTCAACTTAAATTCTTGCTGAGGCCGTAGATTTAGTTCTGCTGTGGGACCTAAGTGACTTTTTTGCAGCAGTGCACGAGCTTTGTCCTGGAACTTTACCTGGAAAAGGTACAAGAGTGTCACGTCAATAAGATTTCATTCAATTTCATTCAATTCATTCCTATTATAATACAATACAATCATATACAGTACGTTATGAAATGCCATTAATGAAAAAGTTATCTCAGGCTCAGGATGGATGATCATTTGCTTCAACTGGCTGAGATTTAGGAAGACAGAGAACAGACAGACATGAAAAAAATTCCCAGGTGTAGTTTCCAAAAAAAAGAAAAACATGGACAAACACAGGTTAATGACAGCAATAGATGCAAAAACAAACATGGAAAGTAGAGAGAGTACAGACAGCAGCAAAGTGAGGAAATGTGGTCAGCTTGTTCTCCAGCAGTCTGAGCCTAAAGCAGAAAAAAAAAAACGAAATAACTCACAAGTCACAAGGAAACACAAGTCAACCCTAACTATAGGATTTATTAACAAGGAAAGTCTTAAGCCTAGTCTTAAAAGTAGACAGGGTGTCAGACACACAGACAGAAACTAGAAGTTAGTTCAACAAGAGAGGAGCCTGAGCACTGAAAGCTCTGCCTCCCATTTTACTTGTAGAGACTCTAGGAACCACAAATAAACCTGCAGTCTGTGAGGTAAGTGCTCTGTTAGGAAAATATGGAGCAGTAAGATCTTTATTATAAAATATGTAGTCATGTTGGTACAAGTTTTTTAAAATGTAGGAATTTGCATTGAATAACATCAGTGATAAAAAAAGCAAGTTTGAGTCGACTAGTGCACAAAAGAGACAGATTCTTTTCTTTATTCTGAAAGGAGCCCCTGTGCATTAGTCTGTTCTCTACATGCACATGTCCCTCACTGTTCTGCTCAGGCAGTGCTAAAGTACCAGCATAAAATGCCCTCTTTTACAAGTCTAGCCCTGAAGAAAGCCTGCTACAAGGAATGTAGGCAATCGCTATTACCACACAGATATAGTTGTCATGCTTAACATTCCACCCCACTTGTTTCAGATAATAACAAATTACTGCACATGTCACTCAAGAGATCCTTCTTTGACTTCCTGGGATATTTGTCATGAATAATCCTGGAGTATATTAACGTCTTTGTCACATTCGTGTGTGGTAGGTCACTCTACGTGAGACACGTCGCCACATTGTTATTATTCATCACTATTCATAGCTGCCCTAGAAACAACGAAGAAGAAACTATGAGGCAAAGATCAAATGTTTAATGAATTTCAAAACAAAACCGCCTCAGAGTTTGTGTAACTTAATAGCTTTCCAGCGATTGTGCCCCGAGGTTCAGTCTGTTCACAGAATGGCTTTAACAAAAGATCACAAATGCACCTCTAAAATAAAGCATCGACAACTCGGAAAACATTTACAGCAGAGAACTGTTCCATGCTTGATCCAAAACAAGTGTCATTTTTTAGAGAAAATTGTTAAATAAAATGCTGAAAAGAGGTACTGTGCTGTCCTGTGCTTTTGCATATTTCTGCAAAGTATTCTCCTGTAATGGTAAAGCCGAGCTGAGGAATGCAGGTTTTAATGTATACAACTGTTTAATGGTTTGTTTCTGGATGTAACAACCATTGGAGCTTGACTTTTAATTTCATTCACTCTTTTACTCACACTTTCAGTTGTATATTTTATCCTTTAGCATTAAAAGACATGTGCTACTGTCTGTAAAGCCATTACACCATCATTATGTGAGGTCTAGAAGCTCAAGTTGTACCACTTTAATATTGAATGAATGAAGGAATAACACACCACTATCTTGCTTTTATGGGCTATCAAGAAACCCATTCTGTCTCTAAATGTGTGTGTTGTTCATTGCTGTGTTTGAATGTAATAGGCATGCATGTTTATTCTTAGAAATACATTTTCTGAATTTACTGCCTTTAACTCATTAATGAGGGAGTATCTAAATATTTGTATGTACCAGCTGTCTTGCAGTGGCAAAAAGCAAAAATGTCTATGTTTGTCGTTTTGTGTGTGTGATGTCTGTTTCTCTGTACTGTATTTAATATTTTGTACTTTGTATTATACAAAATATTTCATAAATTACTCAATGGATTTTAATAAAACTTTAAGAAAATAATCATTGGCTGTACACCTATAATTGATTACCACACCACAGCTCATCATCCTTAGCCTCCACAAAAATAGCTATAATTTACTGAATTTTACAAGTTTTAAGCTAAAGCTTGGTGGGGTAGTAGTTTAGAGTAATTCACAACACATATTATATTGCAAATGCTAACAGGTTATGCGTTTCATACAGGATGTCCCAATAAGGTTTGGCAATAAAGGGGGCAAGTGATATGCATTTTATTCAGAAATGCTAGTTCTTAAATTTATTTATTTTTTTAAATCTGGTTAGACTCTGTGTTGCTTTAAGCAACACAATCTAATTTTAAATAAATTATCACCAGACAGTTTGTAAATTGAATAACGTTAGTTTTTTCAGAGTCAGTTGGAAAATTTACTGAGCTTGAATTCTAATCCAACCTCGGCTGGTCATTTCCCTTTTCTCACAATTCAGTAACTGCCAGACACCAACAGAGGTTGAGTCAGCAAAACTCACACAAACGACCAACCAAGCAGTGTTCATGAGACACACCCAACCGCACACACTCTCTCTCTGTATCAAAGTGCACCTTTCAGGGAGCACTTTTAGCCAGTCGACTGCTCACTCTGTGCAGTCTGTTGCTTGTAAGGGCACTATAATGAGTGGTGCTTTTTTTACACCCTCCTTCGCTCCATCTGTCATGCTTTTAAGGACAGCTAGGTACTTCTTGATTGACTGCTGCACGTCAGTGAAGTGCATAACAGGAAATTCACTCACCAGCTTGTCATCGTTGCCATAATCAAAAATGTCCAAATTTAATGCAAATTACTCAAGTTGTAGTGATTCATTCATTCTGCCACATAAGAACACTTATTTTTAGATTGATCCATTCTGTTTGGCCACTGGACAGCAATTCTTAAAGTACTACAAAATCATACACCCCTTCACTTTTGTCGCTTTATATTAAAATCACAAGAGATAAGATATAAAACTAAATGACTGGGTACACAATTTGTTTTACTTTCCAAAGAAGTAATTTAAATTTGCATTAAAGATTAATGCCACAGTTTTCTGCAAAGGCTGAAAATATCAAAGTCAAGACATTTTTTAAGTCAATAAATTATGATGCACATCTGTGTCCTACCAAGCTTAAGATAACTTCCATTTGAGGTACACGGAAAGATGTAATCATCTTTACCTGAAGATTAACGAATTTGTACCGATTCACAGATGCAGTGATGCAGTTTTGAGATTAAATCTAAATACATTGATCTGTTAAATCAAATCTAATCAGTTTTATAATGAAATAAAAAGTCTGCAAGCAAACATTCATTAAAAAAATTGAAAGGAAAAAATTTGTTTGTGTATTAAAACTTATTAATTTCTTTTACTGTATAACTCTTCTTGTGGTTGCACTTTCTGCTGTTTATCAGTATTATTTCCTCATTAGCAACACCTACTGTCAAGGAGAATTGCAGCAGCACTGGTACAAACAGCAGCAAACACTGAACATGTGCTTCACTGTGATCATGAGAATCAACTAATCCAAAAAAAGGTCAGCTTATGTTTTTATTTTTATAACGTACAAAATACATTTGCTGCGAACTGCTGAATAACTAAAAGAGCGCTCAGCACATTTGCTGCTGGCAGGTTTTAATTTGGGAATAGGCCACATTTTTGTGTGTTATTTGTTAGTTATGTCAGGTTCTATAGCAGAGCATAGCATGAGCAATTATTTTTATCAGGCAGTAAAAAAATAGTTTCAATAACTGACACAGAATCATTTCTTTGCTGTACTGTTTTGCATTGAATCTCAGCATATTGAAACAAAACTCATATTGAGATGAATTGTATCACAATTAAAGGCTGAGTCACACTGTTGTTTGGTGGACACTTATCTTTGATCAACTGGATCACTGGTAGTGTATTGAGATAATCTACATTTCTCCACAGATCAGAAATGCACTAATGCTACACAATAATGGTTCCTAAAGTATGTGTCAACATAGCAGAAAAAAATTCTAGTTACTGCACAAGATTTTGTGCAAGTCATAGATTCATTTTTTTTGTAGAGACATCCATCAACATAAAGACAGTAAGAAACACATTCTGTAAATAACTACCTAAAAGTGTAATAGCATCTGCTTCACTTTTAAGAAACAACAGAATTTACAGTGCTTGTGTGAGCCCAAGCACTCCATAAAAGTGTTGTGAGATTGACTCATTAAGTTCCAGACTAATCAAGCTAATGTTAATATTTATGACTGCAAATGAATTATAGTAACTGTGAGTGAAACTAATAAGATAAAAGTGTGTTGAAATGGTTATACTGAGGGGTGGCTGAGGTCGAAATATATGACTTCATTCAGTTAAATAATAAGACAAACTTAACCCTTAGTTAAAGATAAACATTAACATATTTAAGAGAACTCAAGATCTGAGCCAGTAGAAACAGTTGTTGATTGAGGAAAATTGCGTTTTCAAACCAGATTAAACTTGCCACAATAGTACAGGAAATGATCCTTCCTCCTTGTTGAAAAAGCACACAATTAATAATAAATGTAGATTCTGTATCAAAAGCACTTTTATCTGATCACACATTCAAAAGATGTACCAAAGAATTTCCAGATGGCTTTTGAAAAACAGTGTTCCAAAGACGCATCTCCAGCATATCAGCTGTGCCACAGGCAGTTACTTCAGACATTAAAACAGGTTTATTCTTTAGCTTCCATAAGTGGGTAACATTTATAAATATAACAAGATTCAAGACCTATTTGATCAATATCCTTCAACAGAAAAAAACAAATAAATCACCTTGAGAGCATGAAACTAGTGTGAAAATCTTTTCATGCACTGCAAGGACCCAACTGTCTCATGCCAAGCTGTTTTGAGGAAACACTTCTCATTCTCTCTGCACAAGTTAGGAATCTTAACTCTGGTTTACAGAAAGCACAGCAGGAGATTATGCTTCGAAACAGTACATAGAGTGGACCTCCCTCTTTAGTTGGAGGCGATCTTGGCTTAGCAGGTGGAATTGCTGTCTTCCAACCTAAGATTTCTGTTTGATCCCAAGCCTCTTGATGCCAAGTGTCCTTGGGGAAGACACTGCCATGCTTCCCAATGTTTGTTTCAAAAATAAATGCTATCTATCTATAGAGGACATTTTATTTTACAGGAAATCAAATTACATTTGTGAGTGAGAAATCTAGACATTAATAAGTATAAGACATACTTTACATTAAAATGCTGGTTTGCCTTCTCATGCTTTCTGGGCACCAAAGGTTTGGAAACTGTTGCTTTGTTGAAACAATGAGTAAATTGAACTATGCTCATTGTCATCTTTTTCCATAGAACCATGCTTGGAGCCACTTATCTGGAAACTTCCTGGAGTTACTGAAGTCAAACTGTGAAACAAAATATGTGAAACGGCTTCTAATTAGATTTTAACAATTGGCAACAATGAACATGTGATGTAACATCCATTCAAGAAATCTCAGTCTTCATTTTTTTGCACTAAATTTTCACATTAGGAAATAGGCACAGCAAGATGGTTTTATTCTATGAGCAGAAAGAAGTGCAAGGCAAATTTGATTTGGACCACTTGAGCTGATCAAAACATTCCTACCTTCACCATCATCTTGTTAAGCAGTGATCATATTAAATGAACCATCTTTATATGCCCATCAAGTAAATACTGCTATGATGTAATTATAGTAAAGTATTAATTTGTTGAGCATAGATCACTGTTCTAATAAAACTTTGTACAAATTAGCTCGTAAAAAACTGCCACAGGACAGAATCACCTGGTAGTAATTCACGTTCTTAACGGATGCATCAAGCTGTGAGCTATTTTTGTCCTCATGTCCATGTGCACGCCTCTGCACCTCAGCAGCTGAGCAGATCCAGTCAGATTGGTGCCAATGCTCCACCTTTGAATATTCTGGGTCAGCAATATGGGCATGGGCCAGAAATCCCGGCTCCTTGACATCATAATGGGTCACAGCTTCACACCTCTTTACACCCCTTTCCCGATGGCTGCAGCTTGACCTGTCTTTATGTTTACTATACATCATGAAAACAACAGCAAAATGTGTAGTTACATTAGAGGGATGTATTGCATTGTGCTCTACTTCTTTGTATAAAATAATTACATTTAATAAGTATCTTCATATACATTTAGTTCCAAAAATAAAGTTGTTTTATTGTGTATCAATGTAGAAAAACTGCTTTGGTATGCAAATGATCCTAAATATTTACTAAGTAACTTTGAAATTTGCAGCATTACATTTATTGTTATTCTACAGTGTCATCTTAACTGTATATGATAAAAAACACCTCAAACTAGACACTACACTTTTTAAAAACTTTTATTTAGATGTCCTGGTACATCCAGCCCAAGTTTACAAATTGTGCATCCTATTCAGTAATTTTCAGAACCCAAATTAAATGAACTACAAAGCAGCTGGCAGATGCGTGCCCAGGAGCAGTACAGCTATTCCCCATTTTCACCTACAGTGCTGAGAATACTGTGAACCACTCTGAATATAAATCCAACCAGTGCTTCCAGAATCAATAATGTTGGAGGATAACAAGGTAGCAGTCGAAGCAGAAACTTGACCTCTGCAGCTAAACTAATGTTGGTGCGTTGTCCAATCCTCGTGGGGATAATAAAAGTCTGTATTACAAGGACAGATGATGCAAAACAACTTATCAGACCAGGAAAATCCATTCTCACTCCTCCAATTTTGCAAAAATCCTTTTTGCAGTTGCCAACACATTTTCACTAGCTTGTCATCACATACTGAAGCCTGGCCCGGATAACTTGGAAGGAAATGTTAACCCACACATACCCCTTTTGTGTCCTTGTTCAGCATGTAGGCTAGTTATTTCCACAAGCTTGTTGCTACCTGGGGGCATACACAAAGTCCACATTCACAGACTGGTTTTGTAATGAATGATCAAAATGAAACAAGGAACTTGTCTTTTTGGTCGACAAATTTATAATTTTCTTCACTGTTATCAGATGTCAAAACTACCTGTCCAGTTTCAGCAAATATCATGGTTAAGTTTAAGAACAGCTTTTTTTCAACTAAAATTCAATAATTCTCCCTAACTTGCAAAAATCTCATTCTGTGTTTTCATAGTTTCCACTGTGAAGTCTTATTTCAGTTATCTCAAAACCTTTTCAGGAAAATTTACAGCATCTGCAGTTACTGAGGACACTGAACACCTTTGCACTAAGATAAATGTTGAAAACAATAAAAAAAAGAAATGCATAGTCTCTGCATTAAAGTTTGACCTTTTAGGTTTCTGAACTAAAAACCCAGATGAATCATGAGAACAAGTTCCCTAGAAATTATTTTCTCTTTTTGTATCCATCAACCACATTCTCAACATAGTTTAGCTGTTAAGAAAACTCGAGTCTATGTAAGATATCCATTTTTATAAGATAGAAACCACCACAATGTAACTGGTAAAATAAATTATTTGGGAGAATGAGTGGGTCCTACAGTTCTGTCCTTATTATAGGTTTTAGAGTTCAGTGAGAATTATTGATTACAGCAGTAAGCAGTTTGTGAAGCAGCCACCACACCCAGCCAAATGATCTCCTTTCTGACATGACATTGTTCTTTTTTCATGTCTGTACAGATGTGAAAATAATTACACATTGTCTTACAATTTCACAGCATCTCTTGAAACTGTGGCAAGTTTTTCAGATTTAAGTGGCTTATTCTTCTTTCTTATCAGGTGATGAGCTCTAAAATAACCCAAACTTAGCAAATAATTAGGAAATGACACTTTCAAATTAAAAAAAAAAAGTTTGTAGTTGCTAGACAGCTCAGTTGTTTTTTTTGTTTGTTTGTTTTTTTTGCAGTTTTCAAAGTATTTGCTACATTTATAGTCCCTTTCAAAAACACTTTAAAGCTGGACCTGATCTGCCTTTTCTTGCCTAAGTATGACAGATTTATATAAGGATATTGTCGTAGGACTGCCAGCTCGATGGGTATGTTTGTGAAAAACTGGAAGTGGCTTACAGAGGGGCTCTTTTTGTTGCCATATTGTAAAACTGTGTAATGGCCTTGTGTTAGATCTGTAATATTTTGTGTTTTTTCCAAATATGGAAGTGTTTTCAAACCATTCTTTGTTTTGGATGACTGCTACTTGGTCACATTACTATCACATTGTCAATGCTAGTAATAGTAGTAAGACCACACTAAGACATCTTGTCTAAAAGTGCAAGTAGTAACTCCTGGTTATATGTAGAATGCTGCCTAATAAATGATAGATAGATAGATAGATAGATAGATAGATAGATAGATAGATAGATAGATAGATAGATAGATAGATAGATAGATAGATAGATAGATAGATAGATAGATAGAT
>NC_051441.1:6305423-6314113 GCF_001649575.2 Kryptolebias marmoratus | reverse complement strand
GGGGAAATCACCTTTGGTTGAAACATGGCTGCAGGGACAGCTGCAGGTCTGACCCTGCCAAGGACAGAGAGCTTCCCATGCCTGTTCAATGCTGTGAAACGGGTCATTGAACGGCTAAATGGTGTCATTATGATGAGTAATTAAAAGAATACAGCTGAAGACTCCCAAACTCCCCTTTTTTTCTTTTGGTTCAGCTGTGTTTTGTTGTCATGGGTCTTTGCAGAAAGGCAGCTGCCTTGGGCCACTTTAACTATCACCCCTTTCACTGACATGCAAATAGCAGCCTTAGTAGCTAATTGAATCACATTATCTATTGTCCTCTCATTTACTGAAAATCTAGCCATTTTGCAGATTTCCAATACTGATTGTTGAAGATTGGATTTTGCCCGCCCTTTTCATCTGATACAACATGGCACACACTCTGAATCACAAGGGATGAGAGGGCCAAATTGCTTTATCTGAAAGAAGAGCAGTATAAATACTTTTTTGTGCTACAATCTCAAGCCTGTGTTTTGCATATATTAATATGTATGTAGGTGGGAAAATTGCTGCCTTGCATTGCTGCATTCTGTAGAGACTCTGTAAACAAAACATTACAGCAAGGAAGAAGCATGGACAGAGAATAAAGAAATCAAGTTTCATCTCTATTAAGCTTATTTTGTGAATACAAAACCTTCCCTTTTTTCTGTGCAAAGCCTTTCTTTGTTGTTGTTCCAGCTTTCAATAAAAAAGCATAGATGATGTGCCAAAGTAGCTTTTCCCTGGGCAGTGTGTGCATTCTTACTTGCTTTATAGGAGTCATTAGGATGATGGAGAGTTAGAAGGGGGGGCTCATGTTTGATTAATTAGTAAAACTAACTTTGGCAAGACCAGAAACTGAAACAGAAGATTTCATTAGCTTGTGCTTGTTAGATAAGGTTAATGAGGTGGTTTTCTTTTCTGAATAAAAGCAAAAAAAAACAACATACATTGCACTGAATTCATTTTCAGAACTGAAATTGTTACCCTCTGAACAATGAGCTTTGTCTACTTTATGTATTATTCAGATTGGCCTCCACTAGGATATACCATAGAATCCTTGTCATATAGTCACATACAAGACACAATTGCTTTACTAAAACAAAAAACCCATATCTTAACAATGGGATATTTACATGTATTTTTTATCATGTTTTCTTATGCAGAACTCAACGACAGGAATCAAAGAGGATCTGTATTGCCTGAGGCTACCAGGAATGTTTTTCCACACCCAGGATTTCACCATAGATTTCAGCAGTAAGTGCAGGTGTTTGTTACAGCTGTGCATGCAGGTTGATTCAGCTGAGGCTTTGCATGCGCAAACGCCTCCTAAGAGGATCACATCGCTAATCCACTGGTCAATACACATGACGAGAACAGCGCCAAAGACAAGTCACTCAAAGGACATGTCATCCTGAGAGTGGACAACAGGAATGTCCCTCTGTGGATTTATGCTCTGCTCAAGTTCAAAGTTTTATGTTCTTTCTTTTTAAAATCATACAAATACTCTTAAACTTCAGCAAGACAGAGTTTTATCATAAATTAAGTGATTACAACTACTTCTGTTATGTGGATTCCTCTGGTTAATACTGAAAAGCTTTGGCTTTGCTGTTGCTTTGACTATGAAACTAAAGAGTAACTAAATAAGGAAGCAAAAGTCTGTAAAATATGTTTAATTTATAAACAAAAATACATCCTTAAGTCTAACCTATCTAGTAATTTTCTCAAAGGAACATGTATCACTAAGACTAAAAGTATCATTTTTGAACAGGGTTTCACTTGGTTTATGGGTACACATCAGCTGTGGCATTTTCAGTTTTATTGATTTACATTCAGGGGCCAAAAAAATTTATTTCACAGTTTTTAAATCAAACAAGAACTCCCAGTGGTTTCTTATGATCAAGAAAAAGTCTTATCACTCAATTAATCAATCAATCACAATACAACAGTGAACTGATCTTTTTAAAAAGATTAAATTGTCTTACATAGAAAGAGCTGTTGTTTTTGTAAGTCTTACTTCTACAGAAAAAAAAGAAAAACTGTTTTTGGCCTCTTATTATTTTGTTTTCCTGGTAACCGAGCAACAAATGAGTACTTTCACTAGCTGATGTGGGTACAGTGACAGGAGGAGCGTGTGCACACTTAACAATTAGTGCTAATTAAGTGGTCCTTACAGAAGAGATGTGACCCTGTGAATCATCACTGACTCACTTTCATGCTACAAATTTTCATAAATGGCACAACCTTTCGACTCAGTTGTCTCACAAGTTACTCAGGTGTCACGTAATGCTTAGCAGAAGTGGGTGCCCTATGGCTTCATTATGGCATTTTTCATGTAGTTTAACAACAATCAAAGAGTTATTTCTAAATCTTATGCAACTTTTATGTTGCTTAAATTTTCACATTTAAAAAAAATAAAACTCCTCTCATATTTAAGTTTGCTCACAAGCCAACTTCAAGTGCTACACATCACTCAACAGCTTTGCTTAAAACCTTTAGTCAATAATGTCTGTTACTAAAGTATCTTTGAACCACATGACAGGTTTTAATGAAACTCACATTAAGTGTACCTCTACAACTGATTAACATTTGGAGTCAACCCTATTCAAATGGCTGCCACAGTTAATTGACATTAGTCACCACAGAAATTGCTCTAACTCAGTCTGTGTCACAGATATTGAGCTAAATGAGCACTAACACATCTTACAAGGTCTCACATATTGAATGAGATAAGGTCATATAAAGTCACATCTTATTTTACTTACAATGTTTGCCAAAAATGGCTACAACTCTGCTCCTCTCAGCAAAAGATCTTAGTTTAAAACTCAGGCATGAAATGTGTGTAGGTGTGTGTGTGTGTGTGTGTGNATATGAAATCATTCAGAGAGGCTAGGTCTGTAATGATTTTCAAACGTGTGAGTTCATTGGATTTTTGTCAAAATCAGAGGTTAAAAAATGAACTCATCCTTTGTGTATTGTACATACTTGTCAGCAATATAAGAAACGACATGTTTGCTCTCCAAACATCTAATCCTTGTCTAATCCCCATTAGACTCATTATGCATATTAGATCAATTTAATGACTTTGATGTTATCTTTACTGCCCTTCAAGAACAGCTTTTTTTTCTTTTCTTCCTGGTTTAATTCAATTATTTTTAAACCTTGAAAAGATATGTTAATTTATTCAGAATGTGCTGTAAATATGAACTTGTTGGTATTTCCTGTATTTTTACAGATTCCATTTACAAATCAAAGTAAAAATTGGTTTCAGACTATCATCAAGTTATTGATCACTGAAGCAACCATTGTCCCTTCTAACTTACAACAGCCTTAGTCTCATCAAGCTGTAAAGTCCCAACTCCTCCATCAACCTGGATTCCTAATCGATGACACTGGAGAAGAATTATTTGAATGGATTACCGTAAAGAGCATCATGGATTAGCCTGTGAGAGACATGGATCCCGAGGGAGTTTTAAATTGGTCACATAAAATGATTATAAAACATCCGTATGGTTGGCAATCATTGGACTCCCTGCTCATCAAGGCCATGTAACCCTTCCTTATCATTCGCACAGTGCATCGATATCACTTTGGCTTGTTAAAGCACTTGTTGGCTGTGGTGCACGTTGGTGCTTGAAGGATAAAAACACAGCAAGTTTGGTTTGTGCATTTGTCAATATTGACTTTGTTACCTGGATAACAGACCTTATAAAACACAAATTATTTTGTCTTCATGTTGCCGTCTAATTTTAGTATGCAAAATACCTCATATTTAAAAGAATAAATGGGTAATTTGCTCATCATAATCACTGATTCATACAATGACAACATTACTG
Source organism: Kryptolebias marmoratus (assembly GCF_001649575.2). NCBI lineage: Eukaryota > Metazoa > Chordata > Actinopteri > Cyprinodontiformes > Rivulidae > Kryptolebias > Kryptolebias marmoratus. Next base: position 6,310,259 of record NC_051441.1, on the reverse strand, counting down.
ACAACAAGTGTTCAAAATCTAAACAAATAAAACTGAGAGGACTGCATCCAGAGTAGTACAGTTGCACTTTTGCATTGATGCATTTCCCATAACAAAGCTAAACCACTTGCCTTGCCCTGGCTGTCAACAGCTTTAAATGTACTCTAATTTTTAGTGATCACTTTGCTCACTTGATGCTACTTCAGTTTATTAATTTGTTGGTAGGAACTACATCTATTAAGAATACGGCAAGCCTTTATGTGTGACCCAGTGTTAAAACATTATTGCATTTAAAAAGTAAAGGACTGGGATGATTTATGACTACAAAATTAATCTTCTTGTTTTCCTGATTTATTATCAGGCACAGCAAAACTGATTATATCGTTAGAAAATCAATACATCAAGCCTTGTTAACTGAACCCCAGAAGAGCAACTCCATCAAAGATTAATAATTTGCTGGATACATTCAAAACAAACCAAAAAAAAAAAGATAAAAAAGACAGAAGCAGCAAAGGTTTTGTTAAACATAAGGCAATAAGCTGTCAAACAGAATGACTGCAGAATCAATTTACAGAAGGTGATAATAGGCCACACACTTGGAAGGAGACAAAACAAGTCAGTATTTCAAAGTGGACACTGAAATATGAAACTATTTTTACTGATGAATGGGAGAGCTCTGTGAGTAACAGAAGAGGACTAAACAGACTTGGATATATGAAGAGGGCAAAATTAAGTCAAAAATGGAAGTTTTTAGTAGTTTGATGTCAAAATCGGACTCACTAACTCAACAAGTTGAAACACTCACAGATTCTATTTCTATATAAAACCCAGTAACTAAAAGATTACTGCTCTTAACATTTTGTTTCCACCATTTTGGTAATAAAGATAGATCAATGTAAACATTCCTATAATTTTGCAATGAAAAAGGCAATTCTGGAGCTAAGAAATAGAAAACATGGTGTTGCAGTTTTGACAGACAGCTGTCAGCCGTTTATTACAGATTTCTTAATGACTTTTCCACGGAGCTGATAATACGCAGTGGAACCTTTTTCCGTACGACAGGACACTTCTCTCATATCACAACACCTCATTTCTTCCCTCTTATTACATGCCATTCATTCACTGAGGCAGCACAAGACAAAGCCTTTTTTTTCTCAACTGGGGTGTAGTCTGTAAAACTGAGCCAAAGCAAAAGGAAACATATTTTTTTAATATTCTAACTTGTTTAAAATTAACTTTAAAAGCTAAAGGGAATTTAATCTTTAACCATCAGATTCCAGTTATTCTTATTCTTCTTTGAATAAATTCCTTTAGCCCTCCTGAAGCTCTCATAACTGAAGAGAGAAAGAAAAGCCCTTGTAGCTTCAGGTCCATTCGAGCCAAAGGCCATGGGAGGGTTAAACTATTCCTGGGATGTTGTGTTCACGTTGTGTTCATGTGATGGGGGCTGATGGACGTAAACATAATGCCTCCTTCAGCTGTCGCCGTTGCAGACAAAAGAGCATAACTGTGGCTTTGGTTTATCGTCTACAGAGAAGGATTAAAAACCAAAGGTTGCTCACCTCTAAAGTAGGATTTCTGACCATCTGCTTTTGTTTCCTCTTTGTAAAAAGCTACTCGTCATATTCCTCGTCTTTGTTTCTTGTGCTTCTTTTTAAGTGGCCAATTTCCATTGACATTTAAACAGCAATCCAGTAATACATTTCATGAAAACTATTCACAAAACTGACCAAAATATGGTGAAAAAGTCTTCAAGCACATTAACGTGTAATTATCTGTCCCTATCATCTGCTACCAAGTAAATGTTAAAAGATTCGTCGTTTATAATACACTAAAATGAAAACTGTCATGTTTATTGGCTTCCCTCTTAATTTTCTTGAGAAGTATTCTTTGGTCTGAAAGACAGCAAGACATCAGGAGATGAGACAGCAGGCTACTCAAATGAGAAAACTGTCACTGCATTATTAGATAAACTCATTTCATTAAATCTTAGTCTTTTATTATTTTCTTTTTTTTTTGCTAACACTCTCCAATAACTGGAAAAACTAGATATTATCTGTAATTTCAATCACTGCTTGCTGTGTTTGTTTATTCCCATTTAACTGGAAGTGACCTCAGTATTTCAGAATTGATGTGTTTTTCATCATGATTGTGTCTCTTTACTTCCTTTGGAAAATGGCACTAAAGCTGATAATTGCATCTCAAAAGGAATAAAGATCAGTATCAGCCACTGACTGACTGATTCAACTGAGGGGTAATTTTTCAGGATTGTGGCTCTGCAGCAAATCACTCCTCCAGAGAGCTTTGAAAATCAGTTGTAGGAGTTATTAATCTCTTATGTGTAAAAAGTGTGCCGGTGATTTGTCACTTGTCACAGTTGCAAGGTCAAGATTATATATATATATATCATGGTTCACTGTACAGTAATTATATTTACTTTGTAACTGACCTCCAACAACACCAACAGAGTGGTTAAATCAGCTACTATACACTCTGACAATATGCTTCATATATAAAAGAACTGACCACATAAAAACAATAGTTATATTTATGTTACATTACAATTAAATTTTTACGCAATATATAACATTATGAGATTATATAGAAATACAAGGCTAGTAAAAACAAGAAATAACTATCAATTTGAACGACGATGCAATTTATGACTAATGACCTGGTAAATACTTAAAGAGTGATTACCTCATATGCCATATACAGAATGTTGATACCCTTCCACAATAACAACAACAACAACAACAACAACAAAAGCACAACTAATGTGTTTGGAGGCAAAATACTACAGTTTTGTCTTATCAGCCCCAGAAACCTCTCCCTGAAACTTTAAAACTTTTTAACATGCATTTTGGCAAATCCTGTCTGGCTTTTCTGAGATTTTTGGAATAGTGGAGCCCTCTGGGTCTTTCTCCATGAAGCCCATTATGATTCCAAATGTGACGGATGGTGTGATCAGATTAACCTGGGATCGCATTTCCTCTTGCATCTAAGTCCTTGGAGGTTGGCTACAATCCCTTGAACCTTATACTTTCTAATAATATTGGCAGCTGTGACCAGAGGAACTGCTTGGAGGTGGTCTTGTAGCCTTTACCTTTAACGTGGATATCTATAATCTTCTTTCTAAGCTCCTCAGACAGCGCTTACCTTTGCTTTCTCTGATCCATGTTCAATGTGGTGCACACAACATAACCAAACTACCCAATGATGTGTCTGCTCCCTTTAAATAAACTGAATGGCTGATGAAAAGCTTGAATGCACTTGAGATACTAATTAGGGTCAAACACTTAGTTTGATACATGACTATAATGCAAAGATTAATAATCTCCATGGGTACCAACAAGTCTGTTTAGTATATCTTTGTCAAATAGACACCAAATAATTTATTTTCATATTTTTTGTACATATCTAATGGGATGTGGATACAGATAATTGCTCTTAACGGAATATTTTTTAATAAGAAATGAAGGTTTATTTGAATGAGCTTTTAGGTTATGTCAAGTTTATTCAAAAAGAACTTTTAACACAGTAAACATAATATACCAGAAGAAAGAAAATACAGTGAAAGAAGACATGTTTGATGTGATATCATTTCTCAACTATAACAATAAAAAGCACACTAATCCCAATTAAACAGAGCCATATAAAGAAAATAGTAAGTGGCACTAAAAATCCTAATATCCTAATAATTCTTTTATCAAACATTTTAAAATGGCATCAGTAACATACACATTCTAAAACTTTTTATTTATGAGTAATATATTTTTAGCATCCTTTTTTAACAAAAAAGCCCCAAGAAGAAAAAAAAGATGAGCAAATGCAAAATTCTAAATGGCAGTTCACAAAGCTATAATGACGTCGCAGTTACTACATCTGCTTCTTCTATCTGCATATGCTTTTAATAGATTTTTAAAAATCAGCTTATTTTAACCTAAACCTAAATCAGTGTATAGCTGAAGAATTAGAATGATTAGATCAGTTAGTATCTTCTGTTTTCTTAGCTTGTAATTTGCTGGCTCTTACTCTCTGTACTGTGGTTTCAGTGTTTGCCAAAAACTGAAGCACTGCATTTTACTTTAGCAAAGCCAACCAACCATCCATCCATCCATTCATTTTCTTTACCCACCTCTTCTTTCCGGGTCGCTGGTGTCTACATCCAGCAGCCACTGGGAGACAGCGGGGTGCACACTGGACATGTTACCAGTCTATCATAGTAACAAAACCAATACCTCTAATAAAACAAAGACCAACTCAACTACGAGAGAGCAAATCACAACATAAATCCAATAAATGAAAGCCCTAAATCCATACAGATACCACAAAACAGAGAGTGTGACTTAAACAAAACATATTCAACTGATCTTGGACATAAATCCAAGTGACTTTTAATTAGCAATACTTTGTTTTAGGTCACATATGTTTGTGCTTCTTTCAGTGGTATGCACTTAAATCAGGTGGCTCTTAGACCAAAAGTAGAAAACCTAAAAAAGAGAAACTAATTAGCTTTACATACAGACTTACTGGATTCATAGCACAGCTGAACCCATTAGCCTCAATAAGCTGAACCTTTCATGTTTCCTCTAAATTACAATGTATGTTTACTGTAAAACAGGCTCAGTTTCTGTTTGATGTTATGAAACTTAAAAACAAACACATTCAAGGAAGTGCATACCCAATTTCAGATCTAAAGGCTTTTATTTTGAGATATAATTAAAAAAAAAATCTGTTAAAATATACAGGTGCTGGTCATAAAATTAGAATATCATGAAAAAGTAGATTGATTTCAGTAATTCCATTTAAAAAGTGAAACTTGTATATTATATTCATACATTACATACAAACTCA
>NC_051441.1:6268619-6304324 GCF_001649575.2 Kryptolebias marmoratus | reverse complement strand
ATGTTCATACTTTTCAGTTGGCCAACATTTCTATAAATCCTTTGTTTTTATTGGTCTTCAGTAATATTCTAATTTTCTGATATGATGAATTTGAGATTTTCATTTGTTGTCATTTGTAATCATCAAAATTAAACGAAATAAACATTCGAAATATATGAGTTTGTATGTAATGTATGAATATAATATACAAGTTTCACTTTTTAAATGGAATTACTGAAATCAATCTACTTTTTCATGATATTCTAATTTTATGACCAGCACCTGTATAGATACAATCTAAAATGAACAATACAACATGACATACAACACTGTCATTATTTATTTAATAAAAAAATGAGTGAGACAAAACGCAGAAGCAGAGTTTGAAATACAGAAAATAGCAGCCAGGGGGCGTTAATCAAAAGTTCTTGATTAACTGATCATCAACACATCTGGGGTGAAAAAAACTGTGAGCACATCTATTAAAGCACCAGTTTTTGGCAGGTTTTTTTTTTTTATTATTGTATTGACCGTGAACTTCTCTGTATGCCAAAATATCTCAGAGTCAAATGATAGGCCATCTGTTCAGCAGCTGAAGCTTGGTTGAAATTGGGCCATGTAACAGGTCAATGATTCCAAGCACACCAGTGAATCCACACCAGACTGGCTGAGAAAGAAACAAATGAAGATGCTGGCAAAATAAAAATGTCCAAAGACTGGCTCAAATGCTGTGGTGGGACCTTGTAAAAGCTGTGTATAAATGAATGCTACAACCTCAGTGACCTGAACCAAAGTTGTAAAGATTGGAGGCCAAAATTCCTTCACAACATTGTGAATGACTGATAAAGTCATGCAAAAAACAAATAAAGCAAGTTACTTGTGCCGAGGCCGATTCTATCAGCTTGGAAGAGATTTTTTAGAAATTAAGTGAGGCTTTTGCTTTGTTTTTGTTCAATAATTTATATTGAGGTATACTTTCTGCACCATCTGTAAGAAAATGTATATTTATCTTGGCTCTAATGTGTCTGTTTCCAGCTTTGATCCTTTTTTGGCTCTGATTAGGACTCAGTATTGATGAAACATTTTGCGCTGCAAAGGTTACAGATCCAATAGGTATAAATCAGATGTCCAACTTTTACTTTATTAAGAATTTCTTTCTTACTTTAAACAGAAATGTGCATTTATTCAACAGCATGATGGCAGTTGTTTGAACAGGACAACAAAAAGGTAGAATACATTCACTTTAAAAAAAAATAAATTACAGTGCATAAAGAAATAAAATTATTACTTTATTTTAATATCTTACGGACATGTGACACATGTACGAAATGTAATTATTTGTGAGAAATAAAGCAATCTCTGTCTAAAGATGTATTTGTTAACTTGGCATTAAAATACTTATCACTTGTGTAGAAACAAAATTTCAAAGCCAGCAGGTTAATACTATTTTCTTGTAGGGTTTTTGTGCCATTTAATTTAAATTGGTTCCATTGATAATGTTTTGATAATTCCATCAACTTTTAAAACATTTAGCAGTTCATTTCTAAAAGCTTTCTTGCATAGTGAACCTTAGTGAACCTATCATATCCTGTTGAGAAGTCCACCTTGCTTTTTTAGTAGACCACTGCTCCCTTTCTCTTCTTTAATAGTCAAACACAAGCCCTCGGTTGCATCCTCTGACCTGTATTAAGCCTGCGCAAATTTGCTCTGTCAGAAACAATAACTTTTCTACTGAAAACAAATACACTTTTATTTTGGCTGCAAAGCTATCACACAAAGGGCTTGTTTCCATTTGCCTCCGTGGTGTTCCCCTTCACTTCTGTAGTCACTGTAGATGGATCGAATTGCAACACAAGCCAGACTTTTCTAACATCCTGGCTAGCACCAATTGATTTTACTTCCTGTCACCTTCTCCAACTGTAATAGCCTTTTCTAAAAGCAAGAGCTCACCTTGTAGAGGTTCAAGTATGAAGAGATTATTCCCACCAAATCAAATAAATCACCAGCTGATCTTCCCTAGGCATCAGCTCTACACACACATACATTTGTGTAGCAAAATACAACATCTGTTTAATTAATCTGTCACTGATGTTCCTAGTTGCTGTCAAGAACCACCATCTGTTTAACTGCACCGCTCGCTGAAAGGTTATTAAACATGCCACAGAGCTGCTGTTGAGTGACTTGCTGTTGAAAATTCAATTCAGATGAAAAATCTATATCTGAGTCAAACTGTAAAACTGAAAGTAAATCAGACTATCTCTTCTCATTATAACATATTCAAAAATAAGTTGTCTCACATTGTCTTTTTAAACTAATCTGTGTGATAATGTCCTTATCCTAAATGTTTCAGACAGTTCTTCTGGATCGGCCAGATATAAAGTATAAGCACAGGAAATGTTTCTGTCCACAGCCTTTCAGTCAGAACGCTGAGGGAGGGGGAGCTGTCAGTCAGAAGCATGGTCCTGGAGTCCAGTTTAATTGAATTAGCTCCAGTCTCTTTCTGAAGGTTAATTGGTGGAGAAACCTTGACTGAGCACGGGAAGGTAATTGACAAAGATAAGGATGGCAGTCTTATCGCAGTTTTAGTCAGCATATGTGAACTTTATCACTTTGCTAACAATTAGATATTGAAACCATAGGGGAAGTAATGCCTTCACATTATTCGAAGTCCATTTAAATCCTCCTAGACTGAACCCCCCTTAACTTTCTGTCACGCTCAGCGCTACGCAGGAGCTCCTACTTTGGTTCAATATGTCATGAGTCAGCAGCTGCAGACATTGCTGGCAGACGGTTTGGCTCGAAGGGGCAAAATAACGTGGCAAGTTGATAGTCAGTTGATGGCCTGGAAAATTGTGTTTAAACCTTCAGGTGTTATTCCAAGTTGTAGCTTACTCTCAAACATACCGAATTAAATTAAACTCCACTTTGCTCCTGTCCTTTTGATAAATGCTCTCTATATTCCTCTTGCTTTTCTCCTGTTTAGTATGCATCCTGTAGAGCTGAACTGTTATGGTTTTATTATAGAATGCCATTTTTTGAGTCAGTACAGTACAGAGATCAACACAGAAATGTTAAGAAGGTGTTGTAGAGAGCAAAGCAAGATGGACTATTCTCTGGTTTTCTGCTAACGATTGTGCTCAGCTGCTTTAATTCTCCTGCCAGGTTTCACTGCCACATCTTTTTCCATCAGTGCAGTGTGATTCCATGCCATTCTCCATGGCTTATCATCTTTATAAGAGGTGTCACCTGAAGTGGAGCTTTTAGTTCGTAATGAGATTTTTTTTGCACTTGTCTGAGCTTGAATCGTACTAGGTCGTGAGCCTGCTGAAGAACTCTTGATACAATAAAGAACAATAAAGAGATATATCGGGAATTTACAAGAGGCCGTAAGTCATTTAAAGTTTTACAAAGTATGACACCTGGGTGGAATACCAAGTAGTGAATAGGCTGACATGGTCCAAAAGACACTTTTAAATTCAGAATGCCTGAGGATACATTTGTATCAGACAAACCTTTGCTCTCAAGGTCTTAATTATCCAAAAGAGGTCCGTTATTTGACATTTAGAACTAATGTATCACCAGTATTAATTGAGATAGGCCAGCTCTTCAGCAATACTTATTATCTTGATGCTAATTTGGACTTGATTACCATGGACCAGTACTAATTGGTAGCAGTAGGATTACTTGTCCTGTATTTATTTCTACAAAACATTAATACACATGAAGCCCTAGGTAACAAGGAATTGACACACACACAAAAATAGTTTAACTATGTTCTTTTCCATTTTTTTTCTCTTTAACAGTTATGGTTTTGTTACATGAATCAATATTAAATGAGATAAATAAACAGAGTGTTTGAGGTGGCAGAAAGTAAGATAATTTTGGGTAGATTCTTGAAAGCTGAGGGCAGAGATGTAAGACTCTACTCTGGTACTGAAATTCTTCAGCAGGAACCCCAGGAAGAAACTGAGACTGAATCATGCATTTGGATGAATACATCAGGTGAAGGTTTCACTGGTTGAGATGGATCATAAGCCTGTTTAAAATAGTATCTCTCTGCTCTGTGACTCTTGGAAACCAGTTGGCACCTCAAATATTAAATATAAACTAGGGTCAGCTGATGAGAAGGACTTGACCTTCCACATGCTACTTGGCTCTAGAGAAGATTCAATATGAGTTTTCTTCAACAGTGTCAGTCTCTTTGCCACTGTCCCAGAAAGCTTAGACTGGTGAAGAACCTGGGCAACAGTTGTTGCAGCTCAGTCTCTCACATCTCACCTGCAGAAACCTGGAACTCATAGGTGCTCACAGGTGTCTTGGTGGTCTGTCTTATTATGTTGCTTCTTGTACAATCTCTCAATCTGTGAAGACGGTCTGCTCTACAATTTTTGATGATGGATGTTAAGGGCCTTGGAAATTATTTTGTATCCACTTGTACTTTTCATTAATCTTTTCTGTAACCTGAATTAGGACAGTCACTTTACAGGGGTGAATATTTATGCAGTCACATATTTAACATTACATATTTGTATTAAATTGGTATTACTCTGTAGATTTGATTTCACTTTAACATTGATTTGGCATTTGTCTTTCTTTTTTTATTTATTTATTGTAAAGAAGGCCAATTTATAATGGCTATGATTAATTTATGACAGCAATAAAAGCATAAAACATCCAAGAGGGTAAGTACTTTTTATAGTCACTGTAATCCACAAGCAGAATAATCTGCCATCACTATCCTGTAGAAACTGAGGAAGAACTAAGGAATTGTAACAAAGAGCCCAAAGCACTAACTCCAAACTTCCTAGTTAGCAATCTGATAAACCATCCATAACATCCCCAGGACTCTGGAGCTCTCTGAGTCCTAAAGTTACCTCCTGAGAATAAAACAACCTCAGGAGGTTGTTTTAACCTCAGGAGGTTGTTTTTCACCTTAGGGGGTTAGAGCAAGAAAAATCATGCTTTGAAAACCAATTTTAGTTCTTGCTTTACAAGAAAGCAATAAAGTTTTTCTGTGGGTAAAAATGTTTGTTTTCCACAAAATTAAGAAACTCAGTCGTTGAGATGTCATAAATCTCATATAAGTTTGATTATGTTTAGTTAAAATAGACATTTGCATACAAGGTTCAAAATTCCTGAAACTGAGAAAATTCATAGCATTTAGCAAATATTATTCAGTAAAAACAGACCTATCAATTCTCTTCTAAATAATATTTTCAGAGTAATTAATGTATGACTTGAATATCCTCTGGTATTCTATGGTATAGATGTGACCCTGTCCTCACTCTCTCCAAAGCAATTCAACACCTCTATGAGCACAATGTTTTCCTTCCCCAAGAGAAATCCTTCCATTTCAATGCAATTGATTCTCCTATTGCAATTTCCCATCTCTAACTTTTTTTTTCCAAGCAAGAAGTGCATGAATTGTCAATGACATCAAATAAAGGGCAGTCATTGGTATGGATGAGGAGGATCCTCTGAGATTGAGGCACCTTCACTGTCACAAAGCAGAAGATAGGAAAGCAAAGGAGAAACAAGAAACAGCAAAGCCTTAAACTGTGAAAACAGATTTTTTGATATCACGCTTTTGTAGACACTTGGAGAGTGAACAGAAGAATAGTGTTAGTATGCAGAGTGAAGTTTTTTGGACAAGCACGTTGACAAAAAACAGGAGGCGACTAACAGTCAGAGATAGCCAGAAAGGGTGTTAAGGTGCAGTGCTGTTTGTTTGCATACACTAAACTCTTTGTTAAAGAGGATGGGCAGATTTTTTCAAAATGTTTTCTTCATGTGGCGTCTGTCAAAGTTTGCCTTGAAGCTATGACTCAAATGGTGGATCAGACATCCTGAGGGTCTATAGGAGAGAGGGCAGCTATTATGTTCAAAGAGTCCCACTAGCTATGAGCACTTTTGCAGCTATAAGATGTTCCCCTAAAATAAACTTGACCTAACTGTCACTATTATTACACCCACTTCAATATCCTGTAAGATGTTTTGCCTGTTGGCCATTTTCCACTTGACACACTAGTTTACCTCAAAGTCTTTTTTTTATTGTTTAGATATGTCGCCTATTGCAGTTTATTTATTCCAGTTACAATTTACCTTTTTTTTCCTCTTTTAATTCTTTGAAGGTTTGTGTGACTTTTTCAAAGAGCAGAGAAAAGGAAAATTTGAACATTTAGGAAAATTTGAAGTGAGTAAAACAGAAATGTTCAAAGGTGCAATTGAATCATTCTTGGAGAGCAGGGTTTCAATAGGTTCTTCACAGAAGCGCAAAAGAAAAAGAAAAGCCTTCATTTCAGAGTGCATAAAACCTAAATGGAAAAAAGTCTGTGGAATAGCTGTTTGTGTCTGATAGGGGTACACTCAGCTCTGATGCCCTGGGTGTTCTGGCCTGCTGCACTAAGGCCTAGCACTGGACCATACAGATTGCTGCCATTATGGAAAGAGGGTCTGTGGTGGCAAATAGACCTAAGCTTTCACAAGACAACACACACAATGGCTGCCTTGGGCTCATTTTGCGATCTGACTGTACAGTATGGTGTGATTTGCATGAAACTGAAGCACAAAAAATTAATTTTAATGTAGCTGGTTGCTGTGTTTATCCCTCAACAGCTTAAGACTGCAGGCGTTGTTTTTTGTTGGCATTTGCTGTGGATTTGTTGGGACCCAAGTGGAGGAATTAAATATTTTACAATGTTTAACACCAAAGCCTTTGTTTTGCCACCCAAAAGTTACAGCTTTTACCCATCAGAGGTGGCATGCTTGTGTATTTGGGTCAATTCCTACCTAATTTGTGCAACAGATTCAGTGGTGAGACAGTGACTCACTAAGAATGACTCACTGTGGACAAACAAAACACAGCCTATGCATTCTAAATGAGGGGGAGGTGAGGAACTTCTCAGGTTTAACTTAAACTTTCATTTAATGGCTAAAAGCATCATGTCACACTGTGAGCGAGCGGAGGCCATGTCAGATGAGCTCCGTCTCTGCCATGCGGTATTTGCAATAAAGGTCATAGACTGAGGAATAGCAACAAGACATCCTTTTTCTCTAAAGATCTTTTACTCGGCCAGATATTCTGCAGAGCTGTATTTTTCATATTCATTTCATGGAACATTTGATTTGGAACCTCTTTCCTCTCAGGGGCTTTGAGAGTGTTTTTTTCTTCAGTGCTCCGGTGCCACTGCTCTTTTGTCATCATGAAGGTGGTTTTATAATGGCAGCCTTTGGCAATGCGTTGCAGTATTCACGGCAGCATTTATTCCTGCACTTTATCTGTACTTGAAAGGCTGACCAGTGCTTTTACTTGATTATCTTAGCCTCATTGTAGATAATTTCACGGTGCTGCGTGAAGCAAGGAGAACTGGACATAAAAACTGTTTGTATGCACTGAAACTGCTTTTTATCTTGATTTTAAAATGCTGTCTTTTTGCAGTTTTGAGTAAAAATTGGAACATCCACTTCTACAATAATATAATTTAAGAGTAGCTTCATTTGCACGTTGACTTCAGGTGGTAATCAGAAAAAAATGAAAACTAAGTATTATCAGGGTTCATCAGAATATTTTGCTTATGACACACAGTGAGATAGATTGATGAACTGTACATTCATTTATTGAATTTGAAAGATTGGAGAAACAAAAGGTGAGTGTGCGAATAAATATCAACACTAATATTGAGAGTTGCTTTACAGAATATGAAGAATGACGCTACAAACTTTGAGTTAGTCAAAGTTTTGCATTGTAAATCAACTCAAATGTATGTGAAGCATACAAAATGTAACCTGAACCATACTGCAGCAACCAAATTTCAAAAAATTGTGGAATTGAATAGAAAGGTAAAATGTCAACAGTGAGGAAAAAAAAAATTGCTTGCAGACGTTCTCTGATGTAAAAGTGTTTTGTTGCCTAATAACTACCCATTCAATTACTTAACTGTTTAAAAATAGGATTTTTTTACTTGGAAATTAGAGAAAAAAATACTTAACAAAATATTACAAACAAAATTATTCAACTAAATAAATAGTCATTCAAATTAGCAGCAAATGATTGCACCTGTTTTTCTAAAGGGTCAATGTTGAGGCGTTTTAGAATTGAAAAACCAGTAAGTAGTTAGACAAAAGGTTTTACTTCTCAAATCGTAGCATGTGAAACCACAATATGTGTGTAACTGTAATGTGATAAACTCCCACAAAGGTCAAATGACAAAAAGAATGGACTTTAAATCCTGAGTGGCGACTCTGGTTTCAACATGAGGTATATTCTCTCTGCCACGACTGTCATATTCACTTTCTTCTGGCAGCCTGATTGTTCCCGCAGTGAAGAGTTGTGTCCTCTAACACAAAAAAACACCTTCTGACCCTGGAAGTTGTCAAACAGTAATTCTGATGTAACAACCTATAAACAAAACCATTTTTAATTTTCTTTAAAAGTGAATGCAGCACTGTTAGATGGCCACAGTGGCCTCCTAACAGGGGAAGAATTGATCATTTTTAGTGGTACACATCTATAAATTGCCCTAATAAATATGTGATATTGCACTGATATAAAAATGAATTGTGTCATGCACTGCAAACTTCTAAAGTAACAGTTAAACTATTCTGCTTCTAAAGAGATAATTCAGTTTACAATTAAGTATAAACACCCACTTTTCTGCATGTTAATATCACTTTGGTAAATTGCTTCAAATGTCATGTTATTATCAGTGGCTGCAGCCTTTCATTCCTGACTGCACACCTGTGAGGCTGAAAGTATTTTTCATTTCCCTTCACATAACACTATGATAACCTTTGAGCAATTAAAAGCTCTAATGAAAGCTACAGTTACTGCTCGATATGTACTCGCTGAACAACTGACATTATGGACAGTTCTTTGCCTAATTTTGTGTCTCCTGCATGTGTTTCTTTAGATCACTCTTCTATGTGTTTTAACAAATACCATCCACTAAAAGGCAATCTGTAGCCACAGTGGTTCCTATTCACCAGAGCTACATAAAATTGCATGAAATATAGTGTAAAACATTTTTCAAATACCCCCCTTCCACATCCAGAAAGGGACTTGACATGTCAGACAGCAATATGATTATCTTGACTCTCTGGCTCTATATGAATCCTACAATATCATGATTCTATAGGCATCCAGGGGTTTAGCAAAACTAAGTGAAACAAAAAAGTGTGCTTTCTTTTATTGAAATCATATTTGAAGCAAGGCTTCACTGTCTCACACTTTGAAAAACCCAGATCTGCACAAACAAAAAGAGAGGGCTCAAAAACACACAGCAGACCGCCTGAAAGGATATTATTACTGTTGTTATCAAAATGACAAAAATTATTGAGGTAATACTGTATGTGGCAGCAAAGTAACACATTTAAGAAAATACTGTCCCTCTGGCAGTTCATTGAGTATTTTTGCACAATTTTCTTGGTTTCCAGATCTTTATCATTCTTGTCAGTTTTTAATTTTGAATCACACTATAAGCTGAGGATGCAGCTTCCAGAAACCACTATTTTCTTATTACTGTTGTGGGCAAACATTTTTTTTTTATTTTTACAGAGGTTTGTAGCTGTTTGGAGTAGCTGATGGCTTCTGACTGTTGTTAGAAGATTAAAATGATTTTAGGCTTCCTGGCATCACTTAACCTTTCCCAGTGATTACTATGAACAAGCAATAGCCTAACAGATTTATTTAAATCTAAGACTTTGGTAAAAGTTAGGAGAGCTTTTGAGACTGTATAACTTTTTTTCATCTTTAATTTAGATACTTTTTGAAGATTACTACAGCTTCTGCTCAGTTAAATATTCACAAAGTAGCATCAGAAGTTTTGAAAATTTTGCTGTGCATTATATTTTTGCACAGTGGAACCTAATACTTTCTTGAAAAGTTCCCCATTTCAGAACATTGTAATTAAATTTATGATAGTAAAGTAATCACATCTTGTACACAACTTCCATCTTTTATGTGATCCAGTCCTCAAAAAGATTTAAATTTACGCATAAAGACTCTTGGAGAAAAATGCTAAATACATTGATCCAAGCTGTCACTTTACATGGTGCTGTGCATGTGATTTAACGCAGCTTCTTAACATGGGCCCTTCACTTGACAGTTCTCAGGTTAATGGTGTGAAAACAGGGACCTTGCTTTTCTCAACCTGTCAAATGGTAATTGGCCAACAGTTTCCCTTAATAGCAGTCTGCCACAGGGACTGCAAACACCTCTTAAACTGTGTACAAAATAATTGGGGGAGTGCAAACAAGAAGGGCTTGAGTAAACACAAATCCACACTTTGAGCAGAGCATTTCACTACCAACACATGAAACGTTAAAATGCATTGTTTCTCAGCTATGTGGTCATGAAGTCAACTCTGTGCTTTTTGTCTCCATATTGCAGGTTATTCATCTGTGGACATGAAAAAGACACAGGAAGGAGAGAACTGAAGATGGGACGATTTGATCATGATCGGGTATAAGGAAAAAAGCACAAGACCAGCTAAGGTGATGAAAGTTCTTTTTGAACATCGCCACAAGTTCACTGCAGGCAACTCTCAATGAAAGAAACTACAGGAAGATACCAGTCATTTATCTGATTGGTACATGGGGACAATATGCGTCATCATTCATCCATCATTGAAGAGAAGACAAATAAAAGCATCGGCTCTGGTCCTGAGAACAGTTGAACATCCAGCTGATTCACAAAAAGGATCGTATCAAGGTAGTGAAACAACACTGGGATCACCCTCCTTTCATTTGAATCCTGCACATGACTCTCAGAGAAGCACCAATGGCCTGCAGCTCAGGCGTGGTGATGAGTGCCTTGTTTTGGTCTGTAGCCATTGTATATTTGACTCATATTGGCAGAGTTAGTGGTGACTGCTGGTTAATTGAAGGTGAAAAGGGCTTTGTCTGGCTTGCGATTTGCAGTCAAAACCAACCACCCTTTGAGGCCATCCCACAGCATATCAACAACACCATTGTGGACCTTCGTCTGAATGAGAACAAAATCAAAAGCATTCATTATTCTTCCCTCAGTCGCTTTGCCAACTTGACCTACCTAAACCTGACCAAGAATGAAATCTCCTACATTGAGGATGGGGCCTTTTCTGCTCAGTTTAACTTGCAAGTCCTTCAAATGGGCTTTAACAAGTTACGGAACCTGACAGAGGGGATACTTCGGGGTTTAGGAAAGCTGCAGTACCTCTACCTCCAGGCAAACCTGATTGAAACTGTGACACCTAATGCCTTTTGGGAATGCCCCAACATAGAAAACATTGATCTCTCCATAAACCGAATACAGCAGTTAGATGGGTCCACATTTACAAGTTTAACAAAACTTACCACCTGTGAGCTGTACACCAACCCATTTAACTGCTCGTGTGAGTTGCTTGGATTTGTGAAATGGCTCTCAAGTTTCCCAAACCGGACAAATGAGCGGATGGTGTGTGACTCTCCACGTGGTGTTGCAGGTTATAGCTTACTGAGCCAGAATCCTAACAATCCAACATATCGAAATGCACTTCATATGCTAACTACTGTGTGTACCGATGACTACGTGACACCATTCATCTCTTTAACCACTGAGTCTACAATACTACCGCCTGACTCAACACTTTGTGGGTTGGATGATTGTCCTTCAGGTACAGAACCAGAGGACATAACCGTGAGTACAACTGAAAATGAGGTGCAAGGAAACCCTCTAATGAAAGTGAGGCAAGTTACAAACACAGGTGCCACTATTACTGTTCAGATTCCTCATCCTTACAAGAAGATGTACATTCTGGTTCTTTACAACAACAGTTTTTTCACAGATATTCAAAACCTTAAAGATACAAAAGAGGACATTGAACTAAAGAACCTTAAACCCCACACCAACTACACATACTGTGTCGCTTCAATTCGTAATTCCCTTAGACACAACCATACTTGTCTTACAATCTCTACTGGACCTCGGAATGGAAAAGAAAGAGTTGTAAACAATGCAACTGCTACTCACTACATTATGACGATTTTAGGATGCCTCTTTAGCATGGTAATATTTCTGGGGATCGTTTACTATTGCTTGCGAAGAAAGCGTCAACAAGATGAAAAGCAAAAGAAATCAGGAAGTCTAAAGAAAAACATAATGGAACTAAAGTACGGGCAAGAACTAGAGGGTGGGACAATTTCTCAAATGTCACAAAAGCAATTGCTGGCCGGAGAGAGCATGGCACGTA
The DNA here is from genome assembly GCF_001649575.2 of Kryptolebias marmoratus. Taxonomy (NCBI): domain Eukaryota; kingdom Metazoa; phylum Chordata; class Actinopteri; order Cyprinodontiformes; family Rivulidae; genus Kryptolebias; species Kryptolebias marmoratus. The sequence continues at coordinate 6,292,139 of NC_051441.1, read as the reverse complement.
TGCCATACTTACCAACTGCGAGTGAAATGGAGCAGTACAAATTTCAGGAGATAAGCAATACTCCCAAAATGATTAAGGGAAGTTACATGGATGTGCGAAGTATGGATCATCATGAGCGCAGGGAGTGTGAAATGGGAATGGCAGGAAACAGTCAAGGATCAGTGGCAGAGATTTCCACAATCGCAAAAGAAGTTGATAAAGTTAACCAGATAATCAACAACTGCATAGATGCTCTTAAGTCAGAATCCACCTCTTTTCAAGGGGTTAAATCTGGAGCCGTGTCCACTGCAGAGCCCCAGCTTGTACTAATATCAGAGCACCCCCAGGGTAAATCCAGCCTTCTTTCTCCAGTGTATAAGGACAGCTACCATCACTCTCTGCAAAGGCATCGAAGCTCAGATGTCTCGCCAAAAAGGCCCAGCACTGCCACAGGAGGGCCTATGAGAAGCCCCAGGCCTTACCGCTCTGAATCCAAGTACATAGAAAAAACCTCCCCTACCGGTGAGGGCATCATCACTGTAACACCTGCTGCTGCCATCCTGAGGGCTGAGGCAGAGAAGATCCGGCAGTACAGTGACCACCGGCACTCGTATCCCGATGCTCAAATAGAGGAGCTAGAAGGACCTGACAGTCACAAGTTGTTGGAGCCTCTCACTCACTCCCGCTCCAGAGACTTAGCATATTCCCAAATGTCCTCTCAATATCACAATCTAAGCTACTCCTCTAGTCCTGAATACTACTGCAAACCTTCACACAGCATCTGGGAGCGACTCAAACTCCACCGGAAAAGGCATAAAGATGAGGAGTACATGGCTGCAGGGCATGCCCTGCGTAAGAAAGTTCAGTTTGCAAAGGACGAGGACCTGCATGATATTTTAGACTACTGGAAAGGTGTTTCATCTCAACATAAATCATAACCCATCTAGGTGTTTTTAAAATGGACCTTACATTGCTGAAATGACACAAGAACCTTGTCTTACAATAGATTCATTGGATACTTCAATATTATAATCAACTACTCACTTATGTGTATTACAATCTCTGTTGACTGTGAAGAAAATGGGACGAAGATTCTTTAAATTTATCTTATTATGTAAAACATTCATCTGGAAAAAATGTATTGCAAATTAATTATATAAATATATATATAGATATATGTTACAATGGATATTAGGTTTTTGGGTATCGCATGGCCAAGTCCTGTGACAGTGGATTTGCTGTTGTGTAATTTGAAACTACTATATGAAGATACTGAAACCTCAATATTTTTGAAGAACTATCTGAACCCATGCAAATAGAATGAATTTTTTTTCTTCCCTCCTGACATATATTTAATTGAAAACTGTGTACAGATATGGGTTTCTATATTTGCTATGTTTGCTGTGTAAATGTTGAAGTATCAGTGGAAGAATCAGGTTTTTTAAATGGACTACTGTTCATTAAGATTGTCTTGGTTACTGAAGAAGAGCAAGTCCTTCTTTAAAGCTGTCTGAACTTTTGACATTTAAGCCATCAGTTTGTTTAGATTTTTTTTTTTTTTTTACTTTTGCACAATTTCAGATGGATTCAGTTTAAAGTTCCTGTATTACACTGTGCAGTATTCAGTAGATGGGTCCTGACATACTTTTTTCAAGCTAAAATGCAGTGTAGATCATGCTGTAGTGATTAGTTCTTTTGGTCGGTTTGTAAACCACTATTTGCATTTTTACTACCAAAGTAGGAAAAACTGAAATGTTTACAATAAGCCTGCACGATTTAAGGATTATATGGAAATATACATGGAAGTAAATACAATTTTTATTGATTAATTTTATTAGCTACTCCCTCAAAAGAGAAAATTGAAGAACAGATTCACAAACAAGATACTGTAATGAACAAAAGTTGACAATAAATCACCTTTTCATTGGGAAGGCAGCTCTTGTTGTTTGAGTACATAAAAGGCTGCGGCTTGCAGTTGAGCCAGATAGATGAATGTAACAAATAAAATTCTGATTTGTTCAAGGCAGCTTTTTCTGTACATTTTGAATAACATATTTCTTTCATGCTATTAATGACTTTAGTTCTGTTTTTCTGATGCTTCAATATTTCTTCCAATGTGCTATTTTGCATTTTGTGAGATCAGACAAATGGAGGAAAGTAGTTTGTTGTTCAGATGGGCCTTGCTGCTTGTTGAGAGATTTAATGTGATTTTTATCTGCTTAGGCTGCTAAAGCATTTTGTATATTAAGAAAGCCAAGTACAAGGCAAACATCAACATTTTACAGTAAAATTTACGAATGTGAAACTGAATCCTCTGACTTACTGGCTGTGAATTTGTATATAATGATTTTTTTTTCTTTTTTTTTTTGAGTAAAACTAATATTCAGAGTGTTTTCTTTGTAAGATGTTTATATATTTTATTCCAATCAGGCTCATAATGTTTCATCACATAATTCTGAAAAGTCATATGTATCTACTTTGTTACTCATTAAATGAACTTTTACATCATTGAAATACATTGTGTTGAAAGGTATTGTTTCCATAAGAGTTGGTTCTACAAAAAAAAAAGAACTAGAACTTGACTCATTTTTAATAGTCATACCTGCAAAATCAGATTATTATTTGTGATTTATTAAAACACAGTTATTTAGTAAAGCAACAACTTGTTAAAACTAGAAATGAAAAATAAGATAATGTGCACTTTTAACCATTTGTCAATTTAAATGTAAATATAATTGCTGTACTTAAAGATAAAAGTTGGTGTCAGTTCATCAGTTTGGACCCATTACAGTACTGTAGATAATACCACAAAATGATTACACAAAACAACTCAAGCTTTACATCAAAGAAAGCCATTCGGAAATTGTTCTCCTACTTAAATATAACACTAGTTTACTTCATCTAATTATCTAAGTGGTAAAATCATTCTCAAAATAGATCTTTTTCGCATCTACCTCCTTTTATTTAGACCCTATTTGCACTAATATGAATATCTGGCAAAGCAAACTTTCTCTGCTGCGTTTGAACCTCTCATCCACATGTAAACAGCGTTTATAGTAAGAAAACAGACATTTTTTAAAAGCAAATTTTCCAAGAAGAGATTCTGAGAATTCTGTTTTAGATGTGGAACTTTCAGAAACATCCTTTTTTGCACATACCTGTTATTACTTTGTGAACTGGAAACCCCAACCACAATAGTATAATAATTAATAGTATAATACTGTTTTTTGTACATCTGTAAAGACTTCTTTAATAAATTCTGATTGTGTGCTGAAGTAGTCAGTATTGAGATAAAATATTAAACAATACCAAAATGGAAAACTAAAGTAACAACTGTTTAAGGAGAATAGTTTTGCTCAAAATGTTTTCCTGTTGTAATTTCATTTTCTGTTAATGTCGACGTTCTCACCACCTACTGGCAGAGCATTGCCATTCCAGCATTTTTGTTGGAATTTCTGCTTCTCTTCTGAACAGATATGTTGTTTTTAATCAAATGGAGGAAAAGATTTCTGTTTAATTTTGTTTCGGAATCAGGAGCAGTGTAGTTGGGGCCTTAATCTTATCTTTTGGTGCTCTAATAGAAGAATTTCTCTACACGTCTTTCCACTCTATATGATTTAATAACCTCTCCACCTGGCAAACATAAATTTGCTTCTTTTTTTTTTTTGACGCAATTACAACAGTCTATTTATACTTATTCAATTAAAATGCATGTTTTTGGACTCCAGGAAACTGGAGTAATCGGAGAAAATGTAGTAATAAGCCTGCGCAGCTGAGATTTGAAGCAGAGACCTTCTCACTGTGAGGCAACACTGTGCTGCTTTTGTTTTGTTTGCTCAAATAATCAAATTAGATCTTTTATTGTTCTGTATGAAACAAAACATACTCCAGGTTTTCCAGAAATCCTTTTTAGCTGGCACCAAATTGAAAGATGAAACTCCAGATAAAAAATGCTGTGTTTTTTATGTGAGACGGGGGAAAACATTGGTTCCAGTTTATTCTTCCTGTATTTTATCGAAGAAAATCCACATTATCTCTCAACTCTGCTGCTGAAGGAGTGCCATTAGGTTGTGGTAGTTTCCATTTTGTGATATATCGACTATTTAACCTTTCAAGAATAAAACGATGACAGCTTGGCAGAAATATGTATTTAATGTATGTTTGAAATCAAATACTGACCTGAGAAAATGAATTTATCTGGTGACATTTATTTTGAGTGTTCATTGTGTGTAAAAAGGAAGTATTTGATTACTCATGTCTATTTTATTTCATAATATTATTTCATCTCATGTAACCGTGTCATGACATTGTTATTATATTTTAATGTGAGATGAAACATTCATGAGCCTGATGTGAATGTCTTATGTAAGCACCTTGTTAAGTGTTAACTGGGTTTTCTAACTCAGTGTTTCAACCGCCTTAAAATTTTTTGGGATTTGGGTAAAAGTGTAAAGTTTCATTTTACTTGTTGAAAATGTTGTTCATTATTCATTTATTATTTTTGTAAAGGCATTTCAATATCTTCTGAGAGCTGTCAGGGTTCTAGTTTATTTAGCCTTTTAGAACCATGTTTTTTTATACTGCATATTGTAGCACTTCTGTGTCTAATTAGAATTTTAAGTGTTGGGAAACCATTTAGAGAGATCGACAGTTGTTTGAGTGCATCAGAACAAACAAGAGCACAAAATGTTTGTGTTTTTTTTTTTTTTTTCAATTCTTAATACTATGTTATCTGCTTTCAGACAAAGTACTGTGAAATAAAGTCAAGGGTGCACATACAGCCTAAAATCAGTATCTTTATTATAAATTTTTGCAGTAGTATCACTTTAGACTTCACTTAACTCCAGTTATTTAATGTTTTACTGAAGTGTCCAGTAAGTTTCCATTGCATGAGATGTAAGCTGCTATTTGTACTTTTAAGAAACGTAAACCAAAAAAGTTGGTTTCATGAAATTACATAAAATCAAAAATTCACACACCTGGAGTTACTAAGCTGTTTTTCTTTTTACCTTTATATTTTAAAACTTTTTTTTGTCATGTTACAAATTGTACTGCCAATGGACACCCTATGTTTTTACTCTTTTCACTGTCATTTAAAGCCTTAAAAGGATAGTTTGGATATTTTGAAGTGACGTTCTGTCAAATAGCTATCAGTCAAATAATACCAAATGATGGCTAACCATTAGCCTCGTTTTTCAGGCTTCTAAAGCAATTCTTTCTCAAAAATGTCAAACAGGTGTGAAAGAGTTGTACATTAGCTTATATTAAACCTCTACACCAGTACCATACTTCACACCAGTATGGCATTTTTTAAAAAGAAACTTGTTTTAGAAGCCTGAAAATCAACATAAAAACTCATTTTGCTTCTCCTGTAGTCTTCGAATGGTTGAAGCACTGACCTCAGAGCTTGGGGGACTTCTGTATGTTTGTGTGTTTGTTATTTTAATTTCATTGCTTCCTTTCTGCCAGAAGACCTTTACTGAGGAATTATCAACTGGCCAGAGCTCAAAGCTTTGAATTCTATATTGGGAAGACAAGACTAAGCTTTGTGTATCTCAGGTCTACTTATTTCAGCCAAAGGTTTAGTTTATCCTAAATAAAATGTTTTGAGCAACACAAAAAAGCAACTTCACACGAAACATAGTGTGTCTAATTCCTGAGCAGGTTGTTTGATGATTTCTCTTCCTCAGAGTCATGTCAGTGTTAAAAAATGTAAAATTGTGTCCATAGATACAATGGTTTAAGGACAAATGAACAAATTTCTGTTTTCATGTTAAAACTCCTTTCGTCATCTTTTCAACAAAGTTCAGCAGTAGACCTTCCATCTTTGGACACGGCAGAGTGCATTAATCAGCTGTCTGCAGAACTCAGACCTGAGTTTAAAGTATTTGAAAAGAGGAAACACCAAAGTTCCTCAGCCAGCTCTTGTCAAATTCAGTGCCTAATTGGATATGGGCGATCGACTAAGAGGAGGAGAGCATTTACAGTTGGCTCTAAAAAGAGATCTGCTCCAAAGATCAAAGCTCAAATAGCTGGTATAATTATCAGACTAAAATCATATGAAGCTGCTTTGGAGGGTGATGAAAGAAGCTCATAAACTTCAGATGAAGACATAACAGGGCAGTTTGTCTGAAAGAAAGTGTTTACATTCATCCATTTGCAGTTAAATATAGTTCAGCAAAAAGTTTGATCTGAAAAAAAATGCTATGATCAAATCAAGACAAAACTATGAATTTAAAACATATTGATAATTAAAATTTTGTGTTCTCAGACCACATCAGGACCAGGAAGAATCATGACGACATTGGCCACAATAATTTAGGATCACTACAGCACAAAGGACCATTTGGTCTTAAATTTGTTCTGCTTCAACACTGTCACTTAGTCTGTCTGATCCATTTGCATGAGAGAGTTTTAAACGTTTTAAGTTAATAGTGGTAACAGATAAAAACTATAAATCATAGTGTCATATATAGATGATTATATATGCACAGATTTGTCTTTTATCTACAGAAGTTACCTGCAACTTGTCTGCAGCAGAATAATGAATCTGTTAACTGATGACCTCTGTGTGCAAGCAGGAGCAAAGTTATTGTTTTAGTTTTATAGAACCTGAAATGACTTTGGTGTTCTGGTCATTTCCAGACCAACAAGCAGTCAAAAACTATGTTTATACTACAGAGAAATAGCTGTTCATCAGTGATGAAAACAAGCTGTCAAGGCATTCTTGACCAAGTCTTTTCTCTTTTCAACAGCTGAAAATTTTGTAGCTTTGTCAGGATTCCCATGTGAAAACTGAGGTTTTTAACTTCAGTGTTTAACCTAAAACATAACCATTTCTTTTAATATTTATTTTTTTTGTTTTTAAAACAAAGAACTGCAAAAATGTGTTGCCTTTTAAAGTTAAAACTTAAGTCTCATCTTTGACCTCTGTTCAGCCGCCTTATGACTTGTGTCTAAGAAGAAAAAAAAAACGAGAAGTGGTGAAATAGTCAAACTTGACATCAGAGCAAAATTTTTTAGCAAAACCAAAATTAAGTTTACTCAGCTTAATCACTGAGATAAGACGTAAATTGTGCTCCCACGTGGTTCGAAGCTGGCAGGCAGTGTTTTTCTCGCTCTTTACCTCCTTCAGGCGGTACTCCTAGGGGAAACTGGAACAGCTCGGAGGATGTGGCCAAAGATCAACTGGTGGTAAGTCGAGACCACGGCTTTTACTGCTTGCCACCTGGGAGAGATGATTGCATCCAAGGAGGGTCTCTTCTACCAGGTCAGAACCTGGGATGTTTCTGGAGCAGTTCATACGTGCGAAAAAAAGTTTGGGGAAGATCATGCTACAGCAGCCAGTGTTGCAGCTTGGCCAATTTAAGTATACCTTTTTTTTCTTGTTTGTGCTGCTCTTGTAAATCTTTAAAGGGATCTGAATGCATATTGTGAACACTGAGTGGCTCCATCATAACATCTATAGAACAACATATTTACAAAAGCTTTTTTTCAGCAAACGGTTGGAGGGTTTTGTTCACAGCTGATATCCAGTGGCTTGTTCAAACACAGTTAATGATTTATTGTGCTTCTTTCCTCTGCTTGTAGTTCATGAAATAGCATTGTGTCTGTCATACTTAACCAAAAAGGTGTTGAACTATGTAATTTATGAACTCCTTTGTATTGGTGAGCCAAAACACTTTATTCTTAGTAAAAGCAATATTTGCTGAGAAATGCTTCCCAGAGCCCAGTTGCTAATTCACAGCACAGCCACTCTGGTGATCTCCAGGCAGAGCAGGTGAACAATCCTCCAAATGAACGCTGTGCAGGCGCCGGTCACAGGGATCACCAGTCAACAGTGAAGAGAGGGGGGACTGCTTAACAAACTCCATGCAGAACAGGACAGACTAAACAGCTCGTTTTTATATAAAAAAGAAGGGAAATCAAAGCATCCACTAGAAGACATGTGCCCACACAAACCACATGACTTTTGTTCACAGAATTTTTGCTTCTGGCGATAATGAGCCAACTGTCTCCTCTACACATCTTCAGCTCTCTTCCTCTTCTTTTTATTCCCCTGCTAAACAAAGACTCATCTGATCATAGCAGAGAAAAAAACATGAGAAAGATGAAGTAAAAAAGCTGGTTTTCATTCTTGTGGAAGATGAAAAGCTCTTAGGCTTTAATTATTTCCCCCCTTTATAAATTTGCTTACTACTCAAATCAGAGGTAGGGACTCTCTTGAACACACATTAGACTGGGTAAGTGCATTTCCTTTCAACATATTAAGTAAAAGTGCTGATTAGCAGCTAATTTTGATGTTTTACTTAGGTGGCATTAGTTCCAAAAACATGAATTTCTTTAGAAAAAGAAAAAACACTCAAAATAAGAAAGAAAGGTGTTGAAACCTAAATATATTGAAATAAAATGTAAAGACACTAAAAATATCTCTTAAACTTAAACACTGAAATGAGAGAAAATTGTTACAGGTCACTTAAGGAAAAGATATGTTTCCCATACAGGTAAATAAAATGAGCTATATGCCAGTGGCAACTAGACTGTCCCAAAACTGACAGGCATATTTTCTATCTCAGATCTGGCTTGCAGCAATAAAAGAGCATTTCAGAGGGAGGAAAAAATTGACTTTACTTTTCCTATCATCTCCACATACATATCTTTCAAAACTTCCCTTCAAAATATTTCACAGAAACAAAAAGTACATTTCTAAATGGAACCTTCAAAATCATCTCAATAAGGACACACGATTAAACCCCAGAAAAGAGAAAAGGGTTTAAATGATAAACTGTGTTTGCACCTTTGAGAATACGCACTTGTCTTTCAAAGTGAACGCTGCCACAGCAGCGGAAGCAGCTCTGCTGTATTATCTTGTTTAACCTGTGGACGAGGAGCTTGACCTTCAGCTAATGTTTACGCTCCGCTTTGCTCTGAGGGGCCTCATCTCCAGAGCTAGAGGACGTAGAAGCACCTGTGTGACCTTTGAATGTATTTTAAAAGTTTATCTCTAGTTGCTATAAATAACATGTTTAAAATATTTTCCAGTGATTCATTACCCTGTACTTACCTGCTACAAACCGGGTATGTACCTGGTGTTTAACTTGTATGTACCAGGTTCTTATCTGGTACATACTAGGTACTTAACGTGTACATAACTGGTACTTAGGAGAACCGAGCTGTAATATGAAATAACTTGTTATCCTGTATTTACAAAGTTCACACTGAGTATTTACCTAGTATGTACCTGGTACTTACCTGACCTGGTACATCCTGAATATTTACCTGGATTTTACTGGGTACCTATGACAACCAGGCTGTACTCTGAAGTCACTTGTTACTCAGTACTTACAGGGTATGTAACTGATAATTACCTGGTACATACCAAATACTTACTTGGTATGTACAGTGTACTTAGAGGGTATGTACTGGGTACTTATCTGGTAGCAATATATAATACAGCCTGGTATGTACTGAATACTTACCAGGTAAGTTTCTGGCTTGTACCAGGTAAATAAACACAAGTATAAAAACCAGGTAAGTATGCAATATGTAATAGGCTTTATTATTTATTGCTACCTCTAAGCTATATTTTTCATTCATCCATTCACTTTGTTTATCCACTTTTTTCATGCAGAGTTGCAAGGAACTGGTGCTTATATTCAGGGGTCATTATCTCTAATTTTCTCATTTAAAGAGACCCACTGAACATCAGAGCAACATATACCTTACAGCACCTGGTATTTTCATGAAGTCTTTCACCAAAACACTCACAGAACTTAAAGCTTCTTCACTTTGATCAGAAGAAATTTGTCATGACCTAAAAATTGTATTTTATTCCAAATATCTCTCTGTAAAGTTGCTGACCAATAGTCTTATTCTGCTGTGTGCTTCATGCTTAGGATGACATGTTAAATTTAACTCAGTGTTCAGTGTTTGCTCCTTTTCTGCATGCTATCGGCTTCATCAGTAAAGGTAATTTCAGTAACAAATTGAACTGATTGGTTTTGAATTGAATTTGATTTGTTGCTACATTATTTCCACAAGAAAAATAAATAAATAAAACTCGCTTCAGTATGAAATCAGAGATGCAATCGAACTGCTAAAAACCAAAGCGAGATGTGGGAATTCATTCAGCCGTCTCTATGGCAACATATCCTGTGTCCATGAAGCCAGAACATCATGGCTGAATAGGAACTCTTTAGGTTAAAAGAGCCAGAAAAATAAAAAAAAATCAAACCTGAAACCTGCTACGTTGCTCAGAAGCTGCCTACACCAAACCAAGACATCTCACAACAACTTTAAGTGTCTGTATGAAATATTAAAGGTAAATTAAACAGAATAAATATTATATATAATATATATATATTATTATTATATAATATTATAGATAGATAGATAGATAGATAGATAGATAGATAGATAGATAGATAGATAGATAGATAGATAGATAGATAGATAGATAGATAGATATCTCTTTTATCAGCCTTTTGATCCCAAAAGGCTGATAAAATCTGCTGTTACAGCAACTTCTGTCTGAGATCTCAAAAACACCCCATTGAAACATTTTTAATTAACTGCACAAAAAAAGTAAAACTAAACACAAAAGTATACACATGAAAAGAAATAGAATATGAGCAAAAAAATGAATCAAACTGAAGAAAAAACAATTTTTTTTTTGAAAACAGGGAAGAATTAAAGAGTGTACTGGTTCAGGGCAGGAAGAGTTTTCTATACCGGTCAGTACTGCAGCAGAGCTGTATCAACCTGTTTTTTAAGTACAGGCTGGGTAAACACCAGGCAATGACAGCACACTTGGGTATAATATATTAAAAATGTGGCAATTCATTTAAACTGCTGTCTCTCTTCTCTTCTGTGTTCCAAATTTGTGTGCATGTCTTTGCTACACAGGCACACAGAGGTATGCAGATGCGGAAATTTGAACTTTAGAATATATCTGCTCTGAAACAGGAGGTAAAAGGGGGCTTAATTTTCTTGATTTACTGCTTTGTTTTGAGACTGGCCACAGTATATCTTTGGAACGGTGGTGCAGTTCCAGCTGACTCTAGTTAGTTGAGCTGGGGAAGAGTGGCCAAGTTTTAATGCTGTGTTTGCAAACAGTAAGTCGAAATAGTAGCTTAGTCTGCCTTTAAAGCTCATAGAGCCAATCATGAGCAAAGGGACAGTCTACAATGTCAGCCTAAAGAGATAAGTTGATGCACGACATTTCTTAATCTCTTTGTAGTTTTATCTGTCACAGCATCCAGTCGTACCCTAGAAGCCTGCACAGAGCTGCAGTGGTACTAAAATGGTCAAGAAAGAACAGATTAAGTCAAGATAAGAACAGATTGAGCTTAATGTAACTAGCCTAGACAATGGGATAGAAAGGATTTAACGCAACTAACTAGGAAGATAAAGAAATCACCGCTGATGGCTTCGATAATCATGACCAAGGACTCTGAAACAGTATTTCGATTACACAAATGTGTATTGTCTGCTAAAAAAAGCATACACATATGTGATATTTGGCGTATTTTTTAAGTCGTGCAAATATTGTATATTTTACTCTTAAAAATGTTTTCTCTTACCAATATTGCATTCTGTTGAAACTGTGTAGATCAACCAGCTTTTAAAAAAAGACCAGGCAAGTCATGAGTGGAGAAACTGGTCATCTAGAAGCAATGCAGTGCTTTTCACAAGAATGTTACTCTGGCACATCTACAGATGAAGGCAGCCTTAGTGTTTCATTGGAACAGTTCTCCCACCCAGTGGTGGTTGCAGTTTTTATGATTTTGTAATTATTTTCCTTGATCAGCTACAAATATTAGGAACAAATATTTAGTTTGAGTGGCTTGCTAAAATTTCAAACATTTGCAGCTGTAACTGTTCAACAATTTTATGCTAACATACACAATGTGTTTGGGAATTTGTGCAGACAGCAAGCATTTTAAAGTAATTTTTGGCTCTGTTATCTGTGATGATGTGTGGGTGTTTTAATAAAATAGTACACATGCATTATTTATCTGGAAATTTTATTGTGCTGTAATTGAGAAGAAGAAGCTGCAGCTTTACCATTAAAGATTCACTTGTCACCAATAGCATGCTGCAGCAATGGTTTTATGATCAGTTCATGAATTTGCTTTTGTGTAAAAGGATGTACATGTAGAAGCATGTAACTTTCAGTCCTGCTGGTTTCACACCATTTCTTTGGTCCACAAGTGGTAGTGTGCCAAAAAAGAAAAAGAACGAAGAGGAACACAGCCCACCAGCAAAAGATAAAATAGATGCAGCTGCCAAGTAACATGAATTTATGCAACGAAAGTTTCAAAATGTTTTAAAAAAAGATGAAAAGACATTCAATATGTTTGTAAGGCATCAAGAATTGGATTGACTGATTGTGAAGGAAAGCTGTTTTCTATTCACGACAAACCTGTTTTTCAATTTGACTTGTATTTACTGGAGGGACCGAATCACTTTGAAGGTAATACAAAACGAGCAAAACGTTTAATGCGTTTTCATTCCGAGAAACAAATTTACAATATTTTGTGGCACACTGTTCTACTGGTGTGCTTTGTTTTGTTTGTTGTTTCACTCTTTAATGATGATCTCACATAAGTTGAGAAGCAAGCCACGTAACCAAATCTTTAGTTTATTATCATAATTATGTTTTCCCCTTTCGATCACCAGGGGACACATTTTTGAGTGTTTATCGCCCACCACCACAGGTAAAAGAGTGATTATGTTTTTGCCTGTGTGTGTGTTTGAGTGTCTGACTGTTACCAAAGTATTGTGTGAACTACTGGACAAATTTTAATAAAACTGTCCAAAAGTAATCAATGGATGTACATCTACAACTTAGTAACTTTTGGAGTCCATCATACAATACATATTGGGTTCAAAACATAAGGTGTTTTGGAGGTTATGTGTGTTTAAATGTTATGAAAGTTAGAATTAAGCTGCATTTTTACAGTTCTGTGAAGCAGAAAGCAGTCCAAGTAGTCATAAACTGTTTGACTTCAAATAGCCTAAATTACAACCCATTTTTCCAAAAGTGAAGTCTGTTTCTCTGAATGCTTGATGCTTTCTTTTTTTCAGAAGCTTTTTTTATCATCCAAGCTGTAGTGGCTGTTCAATCACACTGAGAAGGAAGGAAGTGTCTTCATTTTTTATCAGCAGGAGCTCTCAGGCTACATGATGCTTCATATCCAGTACAAACATAATACTCCTGCTTTAACTTCTTTTTTTAACATATGAATCCAAACATCAATGTGTGTCTGCACCACTGAATCATTAAGAGATAAAAAGGCTAATGAACATGAATAGAACATCTGCACAAAGTCAATACGAGAAAGGTTTTTGATTTGTATCAGATATGATGCAGCTGTTTGTGGCATCACACACTTGCATGTTATTATTGCTGTTTCTTCACTGCATTACCGTGTATGTTATTTGGAATATATAGAAGGAATGTCACATGCAGTTTAATATTCTACTGCAGCCTACAGATGGAGTCACACTTTAAAATAACAGTGTCGTGGAAACTGACATGTAAAAAGGGCCTTGTGTTTACCTCATTACCCACACAAACACACACATACAAATAATAAAAAGGACTTTTGTAGTTTTGCAGCCATGTCATTTGTCACTGTTTTATAGCTCCTCTTAATTTATTAGACATTTTGCCTTTCAGACTCAGTAGTCCGACATTATCAATTACCTGTGTCTGATTCAAGATGGCCACCACAGCCAAATGACCTTAAAAACCAAACAAATTATACAGATTTTGGCCTAGGATTTGGTATGCTTGTAGCTTAGGATCATTCCCAACACATCCTTATAGCGCTACACATTGTGTGATGTATTTGCTTAAAATATTGGCATTAACTGTCAGCATCAATCCTGACTGTTTTTAGCAAAATATCTCAGAAACCACCAAATATATTTTGAGGAATATCTCTGAGGTTGAGCCTCTACAGCTGATTAACTTAAGGAATTGATCCAATTCACAATGGCTGCCTTAACCAACACAAAAATGCCTATAACTCAGTGATTTTTACAGATATTGAGATCAAATTTGGTGTGATAGCTGAAAGTCATTCACAGCACATACTCTGAGCATGACACGTCACAATAATGTCATTTTCATGAATTGACCAAAACAGCTGCAATGGTGTCATTTCTCAACATAAGTCTAAAAATCTAATATGAAAAGTGATGAGGAATATGCATTCCTTCAAAGTATACTAAGTATTTAATGCTTAAAAATGTGGTAGTTTATGCTCAAATGATTTGTGCTTAGGCATTTTTTTCCTCTGGGAACAAAAATATAAAAAATCATGGTCTTGGTATCTAAAAATCTACAGTAAAACTTTGACTCAGATAATCATTTGACATTTAAGACAGTTTTTTGGGGGGGGGTTTTTGTATTTCCCTTTATTCCTTTTTGAATGTTTTCTTGTCACATAAAACACATTCTACTAAAGTGTAAAAAAACAACAGAGATAATTTAGACTGAACCACCGCTGCATTCCACTTAACAACAACACTCCCGCTGAATAGAAAACGAGATGCATCAGACTGAGGAATAGTGTGTTAGGACGCATTGTGACTGAAATTAAGCTTTGTTCTTTATTTTACTTTCTTGGCATACGCAGATAGCACAGTTACAGAGATACAGTGCCTGTAGGTGGCTGAATAAATTTACTGCTTTATGTTAAAATGCTGTTAAATATTTTGTTCATGTTTTGTATTTAAAAAGGGGACAGACATGATTTTTTTAGAATAAGAAGTTTTCAGAAAAACCCTGCAAGAAAATCTGTGTAAAGAACAATTTTCTGTTAATTAATACAGTATGATATGAATGAGATGCAAAGTGTCACAAGTGAATAATTATTTATATTTTATTTGTCTTAATGTGAGCTGTGGTGTATTTATGTTCTGAGAAAGCTCTGTTTTCCTCCCACCTTTCAAAGAGCTGCAGCTCAGGTGAAAGAATCTCCCAGCTGCCTGTGGGTGTAAAAGATGTGAGCGTAAAGATGTTTGTGTGTCTCTACGCATTAGCTCTATAATGGTCTAGCAAACTCTGCAGTGATGAACTTCCTCTCTCACAAAACACATGCTGAGATGGGCTCAGACCCCCAACAACACTGAGCAGAAGAGAGGCAGTATGGAGGACCTGAAATACCTGTAAATGTGTCCAAATTTTACACTAAGATTCAGAAGGATAGCTTTGATTTTACAAAGGACAAGGACTAAATATGTGTACAAGTAATGAAATATTTCCATTGTGATTTTAACTGTGAAATTTTGTCATTTAAAATTTGCATTAAAATCAAGAAACAGTTAAAGGGAAAAAAAAAGCCTAGCATTCCTTAAAAGAATGCATCCTTCCCGCCACCTTTCATGTCAGAATTTTAGACTAAGATCACATTATGTTGAGAAATGACAGTGATATAGTGATTTTGATTAAACTTAGAAAAAAACCTTATGTATGACCTCACATGATGTAAGATCTCATGCAGCAAATATGTGTTGTGAATAACTCTCAGCTGCTATCACACTAAATTTTAACTCAATATCTGTAAAATTAACAGAGTTATTGTTGATTTGTATTTGCTAAGATCGATTACCTGTGCAAGCCATCCTAAATTGGATTGGCTCCAAAAGGTAATCGGGTGTAGATGTGCATCCAGTGATTACTTTCAGAGAGTTTTACTAAAACCTATTCTGTGCTTCACAAGATAGTTCGCTAACAGACACACATGCATGCACACACACACACACCCACGGACATGAATGGACAAAAACATTTATCACCTGCCTTTTGTTTTTCACTGGCAGGTGATAAAGATTAATGATGTGCATGAAAGAAAACATGCTGTGCCTGTACCTTTGTTTACGTTTGGGTAAATTATCACTGGAGTATAAAAAAAAAAGTTTAACTGGAAAAGGAACACTTTGTATTAATAAACCATGAGTACAAAACCAACCTTTAAGGGAGCACTTACTGCATTACAAACAGTTGTAAAGTGCTCAAAATAGCTTCATTGTTAAAAGTGTCAGTTTTATATATGGCGTTACTACATAATGCGCACATTAGAAAAGCCCTGTTAACCTCAGAGAAGATTCAACACCTCAGATTATTACACAAATGGGTCATCTACATTGTAATATAATATTATTAGGAGTTGCTGCTTGCTAAAAATCTTCTAAAACAACCTGAGAAGCGAATTAACAACCTGAACAATGAAACCACTGACAGGCAAAGTGAAAAACATTGATTATCTTGTTACAATAAAATGTTGTGCTGGGAAACCTGGTATCCATGAGGATGTTACTCCCAAATGCAGCACCCACTTAAACATTGCTGCAGAGTGAGCACGCTCCACCATGGTGACAGCCTCCCCACAACAAGACAATACGCTGTTTGCAAGCACTGTTCAGGAACAACTGAAGAAACAAGACCCCAACAAGGTGCTGGCCTCATTCAGACTCCAAAACAAAAGCCGTCCTAAGAGGATCAGTCCTGTGATTTTTGTTTGTAGTTTTTTTTTAATAAAAAAGACAATAAGTGTGGAACAAAAGAACTGAAGGTCATTTACCAGCTTTGTTTGTAAGAGTCTTTTGTGCCCTTCTCTGTCTTGTTGTCTGATTTTATCTGTAACTTATCTGATTTTATTTGTCTTGTTGTTGCTTTGATTTTAGCTGTGACTTAAATAATTCACTCATTAAAAGTTTTTTGAAGGGAGATTAAGTGAAGTGCCCTTGAGCAGTCAGTATCCTACCTGCAGAAAACAGCAGCCAGGGAAAACCAATTTTAGAGATTCAGTGTGGCATTCTCTGGGCAAATTCAATTTAACATCTATTCACTGCAGAGCTCAGACCAGAGTAAATTTCAGTCATCAAAGGCATCGTCCACATGGGAATGACATTTTGTATATGCAAAGATTTTTAATTGTTTCCGATATATATTTCTACAGCAAAAGTGTTTTAGGCACCTAAAAACTATTTTTTGAAAAAGAGTTCCAGAGTTTAGAAAATTTTCAAAAACCACCACTGAGTTTTGTGTAGACAGGCAAAATGCAACTTTTGAAAAACAAACATGTCATAATTCCACCTCCTGCTTAACCTACAATCCCAATCATGACAGTTATGAAAATAATAATGGCATATTAGACTGTTGTGTTTGTGTTTCAGATGCCGATTAGAGCAAAAACTAAATTAAACATTTTCACAGCTTGTCACTTTTGCAGGAGACAGTTATGTGTTTTATCCCTATTTTCTTTGTGGAGCAACATTGTAGCAACAACAATGTTGTTGTTGTATGCCAGCATGAAGGCTTATTGGTTAGCACTGTTGCCTCACAGCAAGTAGGTCCTGGGTTCAAGCCCTGGGTTGGACCTGGGGTCGTTCTGAGTGGAGTTTGCATGTTCTCCTGGTGTTTGTGTGGGTTTACTCCATGTGATCCAGTTTCCTCCCACAGGCTTAAAAACATTAATGTTAGGCTGCCTTCAGGCCCAGCCTTCCTTGAAAAAGAGATCTGTGATATCAATGGGACTTGCCTGGTTAATAAATAAATAAATATTAAAACTGTATTCTGCCACTTAGCTAAGCAAACCAGGAGCTGCATGGTGTCCTCTCCTATCTCCTCAGAAAAGGCATCTCACCTTCACTTTTATAATCACTTTCTCTTGCTCCCACTTACATAACATTTAGTCATTAAGAATGTGCTTTTATCCAGAGCCCATCAGGGTAATGGGGGATTTCAACATCTTGCACAGGAAGGCTTTGACACATTGCAAAGCTGAGGATTGAGTCTCTAATCATCTAACTGGAAGAAAACCACTTTATCACTCAGCCAAAGGCTACTTGTTTTGGAATCAGATTTGGGAAGTAATGAGTCACGGCTGACCAACTGAAGGAAACACTGAATGGCAGAGGTGTTGGAGGAGTCTTAAAACACTTAGGGCTTAGTCTAGTCTAGAAATACGCAGAATGTTTTTTACAACAATTGCATAATTTTCCAGTTATTCAAAAAAAATATATATATATAAGATGGGTTGTACCAGTTCTTTTTCACTTTGAAATTAAAATAGTGTTAGTACAGTTAGAGTTTTCATTCCTCATTGTTATTTTAACTTACTGTTCATCGTTTTTGACAAAGGTATTGAGCTTTAAGAAAATGTGTTCAATCTGATATTTTATTGTTTTTAATCTTGTGGTGTCTAATCAGACTGTTTCCCTCCTCATCTCATCTAGGTAATTGCTTCCTTATATGTCCCTTATGACTTCTTATGTTACTAAACAATCTTTGAAAACAATAGTTTTCAAGTTGCAGTAGAATGATAACCAACAGAATTCACATAAATATAAAATACAATTTTTCCCCTATTTGTAATTTCATATGCAACACATTAATCCCAAATTTAAAGAAAGTGAGCTTTTTTTTTAATGTTTAAATTTTTAATTTTATTCATTCTTCTCTAAAAACAATACATGTAATTTATCTAGTCCCAAAATACAGACCAAAATATGAAGTAAATACACAATTTGTGTGCCGTTTTGTCAAATAGATACTGTATTAGCCCAACAAGGGCCTGTTTCATATTGTTTTTTAGGCTGATAAAACAACTCTTTCTTGGAAACAACGTTCCGGTGAGAAAGAATGTTGCTTTAGCTAAAAATAAACTTCACACCTCTGTATGATACTGTTTGTTTAGCTTGTCACTGTTTAGCTCAGCACTTATACATTTGTGTAGTAACACTGACTGTGTTTGGTTGAGAAAACAGGAACAAACGAAACAAACCGTGTCATGCCAAAGTGTAGAGGTTTACTATTAGTTAATGTAGTATTTTTCACACCAGTATGACAGTTTTGAGAAAGAGTTGTTTTATAAGCGTGAAAAACAATATTTGTTTGGCTAGACTTCTGCCCTATTCTTCATACCATGACTTACTGATGTCATAGCTGATAAAAATATTGACTATTGATAACTATTTGACAAAACATCACTTTAAAAACAAAATCACCCAATTTTTTTCTTTAATATGTCTTCTTTTCGATGCAATATGACAGGAGTTTAAGCTTTATGAAAAGTCACAAATTTCTTAACCGTTAATCTGTAAATCTGACAAGAGATGTAACCCAAAGCAACCAAAAGCTAAAAAATGTCACTTTTCTATATTTTCATAGTTCAAAATTGCTTTTAGAACATTTCAGAACTTTTTCCACAGTGATCACTGAGAATAATTAGTATGTTGAACATGTGCCACTATTTACCCTGACAAGCAGCACTATCTAAAGTTTAAAACCATTAGGAAGAGTTATAGATCAAACGCTGTGCTGCATTTTAACAAGATGCACCACACAATGTACTGTTACCTCAGTAACAACAAGAGAGATTTCCAAGCACAGCCCTCACCACACTGTTAGTGCTAATTAACAACAACAAAACTGAGAGTGAGACCTTATTTATGTTGACAGCAAAAGCAGTTGACTGTTAATTCATTGTTCAGGTCAGCGTGTTAGTTAATAAGGAGCTTTGACTCAGCTTTGTTGCCTCCATCAGCGTTCTGAGCAGAACGGATTCATAATTTAGGCTTAAAGCAAAAGCCTCTTCAAAAAAAGTGTAGGTGGACTGAGGTGCAAAATGTTGATTGTGTGATGGTTTTGCAAAGCTTCCAGTGTCTGTATCTTTGAAATGTAAATGCAGGAATAAAAAAAAATAATTGTAATAGGCTACACAAAAAGCATTTTTTTAACTGAACAACAAACAATAAATTTGTTGCTGACTCCATATTAGTATTATATTTGTAGTTTTTTCTAGCCATTTTAAATCTACTAGAAGGCAACAGGGTGGGTCCTAGGTTTTAACAATTTAGATCAAACTTAAAACAGCAAAAATAAAAAAGGAATATTGTCTGGGAGAGGAAAGACAGCAATCTCTAGCCTTTCAAAAGAGCAAAAGACTCAATAATTGGTTCTTTTCTTACACGGCCACATCAATTTTGGATCTCATAAATGTCATTACACTCTCATACTATGATTGCAGTGAAAGCTCTCCATTCTGCATGAATCAAGAGGCGTGGATTAATTTTCAATAACAGCGTCTAGTTTGACAGATCTTATCCCTGTTTTCTATTCATGCATCACTGAGATGCAATCACTCTGTGAAGTAAATCATGGGGCAGATAAAGAGCTCTGTTGACTATATGTGTCCAAACAAAAACCTGTTTTAATGACCCTACTTAATCCACTCAGGATGCAACATTTTATATAACTGCAGATAGATTTAATAAAAGTCATTCAGATCTTAATGACACCTATCACAACAATAAGTTTTAAACATACAGACTGGGAAGATATTAATTTCAAACATTTTCAAACAATTTCAAGACTGTTATCTTGGAAGTGTTTGAAAATGTAAACAAACTACAGCTGTTCAGTCTTGTATTCCTATCGGCCATGCTACAGCAGAGCAGAGGCATTTGCTGACATTTTTATTCTTCTATAAATGCAGAGTAATTGAAATTCTCCCCTTGCATTATAACATCTCTTTTAACAAATTTAAACTTTGGCATTTTCTGACCTAACTGCAAAATGAAACACTTTATAGATAAAATCTTGGTCCTGACTTGTGAAAAAAAATCACAAGGAAGGTATCTTAGCTGCAAGTGACTCAATGCCATAATGTACAATATGTTACAAGCTTCAACGGGTATTATAGTTACTACTGACCACATTGAAAAGGAAATAAAAATTTATTAATTTAAAAGTATGACTAACAATGGGTCAATTTGACCCAAAGGGTTAAAAGTGACAAACATTTAACTTCATTTTAAAATGGCTCACTGCACAACTTTTAAACCAAACAGTGGTTGTCTTTTTCTTTCTTTCTTTTCTTTTCTTAAATTAACTTGAACTCTTATTTTTTTAATCTACAGTCATTCATACAACTAGAAATTGAGCAGCATAAACTGAATTCAACAAGATGGTAAATTATTTGCAACATTTCAACTAAAGGACAAAAAAAACATTTAAAAGAAAACAAAAACAAAAGTGAATGCATCTAGCTACTCTCTTATGCAAATTTCTTCACTCAGGGATGAAATGTTTTTCTCAGGGAAACAACTAATAGTTTCACTTTCTCAGGCTGATATTTGGGGTACAAATGTTACATTTTCTGCATATGTTGTGCCTTGTATTTTAAAGATTTATATATTTTATTTGTCTACCATGAACCAGCTGAGACTGAGAACAGTTCTTACTGGTTCTGTTTAATTTGTTCCTCACTTGTGCTTTGTGGCAACTTCCCACATCTCCCCTGTGTACTTGTACTATAATCTAACACCCACCACAATAAAAGCCTGAGATGGGAATAGTTGAATGTATGGGGGCAGCGGTGGAAGAGCTGTGAACATGATTTGATTCGAGAAAAATACCTGCACAGATTTATGATAAAGTGCAGCAGTTAGTTTTTTTCCTATAGAGACACAAGTGAAATGATCATTTTATGTAACCCTATGTGTTTGTGTTTAGAGGCAAAGGTGGAATGATAAATGTGCTGATATATCACCACAAAAATGAGCTGGGATGAAGGAAATCTGATACTAAAGGTGCTTCAGTTTTTCTGTCTCCAACAATCCTGCACTGAAAGTGTGTTTTGTTTTTCAATTTATATTTGGCTTTGTATTCTCCATCCATCCATCCATCCATTTATCCATCCATCCACTATCTTCCGCTCATTCCGCAGTTAGGTCAAAGGGGCAGGAGCTTGAGCAGGGAAGCCCAGACATCTCTTTCCACAGCCACCTCTTTTGGGAGGATTTGAATGACATAGTCTCTCCAGCTTGTCCTGGGTCTTCCCTGGGGTCTCCTCCCAGTTGGAAATGACGGAACACCTCCCTAGGGAGGCCTCCATGGGGCATCCTTACCAGATGCCCAAACCACCTCAAGTGGCTCCACTTGATGTCAAGGAGCAGCAGCTCTACTCTGAGTCCCTCCCAGATAAACAAACCTCTCACTCTATCTCTAAGAGAGATAGAGAAAACACATTTTGTCTGCCTGTATCTGCAATCTCATTCTTTTGGTCACTAACCAAAGTTCGTATCCATAGGTGAGGGTAGGAACATAGATCAACTGGTAAATAGAGAGCTTTGTCTTGCAGCTCAGCTTCCTCTACACCACAATGGGCTGGTACAGAGTATGCAATACTCCGGAAGCTTCACAGATCCATCTGTCAATCTCACACTGCAAGATACTTAAACTCCACCACTTGAGGCAGCACCTCGCTCCCAACCCAGAGAGAGCAGTCCACCCTTTTCTGACTAAGGACCATGGCCTCAGATTTGGAGGTACTGATCCACATCCTAGCTGCTTCACACTCAGCTGCAAACTGCTCCAATGAGAGATGGAGATCATGCCATGATGACTCCAACAGGACCACATCAAATAGCAGAGACAGAATCCTGAGGCCACCAAACTGGACCCCAGGATCACCAGTACTGAGAAATTCTATCCATAAAAGTCATGAACAGAATTGGTGACAACTGGCAGCTTTAGTTAAGCCAAGCTCTTATCTTAAAGAGGTCTGACTTCTTACCGGCAATGCAAACCAGACTCTCACACCGTTTGCATAGGGACTGACTGGCCCGTAGTAACGATCCCCAATCCCATACTCACAGAGCACCCTCCACAGGGTACCCTGAGGGACATGATCAAATGTCTTCTCCAAGTCCATAAAACATATGTAAACTGGTTGGGCAAACTCCCATGCACCCTTGAGGATAGGGTCCTCAAGGGTGCATGGGAGTTTGGCCTCATCAGCAAAAATTTAAGTTACAAATTCTCTGCATATGTTAATTTAATCCACTTTAAAAAGTAGACCACCTATTGAACAAACAAAATGTTGTAATTTTGCCAAAACCTGGCATATGTTTATGTTTAGAGGCAGCTGAAGGGACAGCTGCCACATAAAGTGCTGACACACAAAGTTTGGCATAAGTAGCCAATTTCATGCTGATTCAGAATAAACAATCTCCAGCTTGCATTTGATTTGTTTGTTTCACCTACTGTGTCTCACAATGAAAAACATCCCAATGACAACAGAATGAGTGAAAATGGCATACAGTGACACTCCAGAAGCAGTAGTAACTGAAACAAAAACAGGAAAAACAGAAACTAATTAAAGGGCTCGCATTCCTTGAAGGATTGCTTATCGCTCGTCACCGTTCATGCCAGAGTTTTAGACTGAGTTCCTCAGCCATCTTAAATTGGGGTGATTCAAAGTTAATCAGTTATAGAGGTGCATTCAATAATCACTCCCTGAAAGTTTCAGTAAACTCTGTCTTATGGTTCTTAAGATATTTTGTTAACAGACAGACAAAAACATTATTACTGTGGTGATTTGGCTTTTTCTGGGTTTTGTTTTAGTTCTCTGGTTTGTGTTTTGGTTTTGTTTTCTATTTTTAGTTATCTGGTTTTTGTTTTCTTCTTGGTTCTGTCCTCCTTGTGTTTGTGTTCTCATTTCCACTCTTCCCCAGTCATTC